>NC_056744.1:1056907726-1057192726 GCF_019279795.1 Protopterus annectens | reverse complement strand
CATATGTGAATAGTTTAAAGTAGCTGATCAACTAGTATGTTTTTGGTTGTTGAGAAGAAAGTGGATCTATCATGCATCACTCTGCTAGTGCATGTAACATAGACCAAATGACACTTACTCCCTGATCAAATGTGGCACACCACATATGTTCAATGATGTTCACTTTTTAACTGCACATTTATAATCTTTAAATATAACTATGTCAAATATGCACTTGCTGAGTAACTCAGACAGTCCATATCTCTATACTGTTTGCAACATATCCTCTGTAAATTTATTTTAAATTACAATTTTTATTAAATTTATAGCATCTCAGTGACTAAGTAGGGTACAGAAGGGAAATGAGTGAAAGAGACTGCATTTGGACATGCAAAAAGTTTAGAATATTATGATGTCATAGACCTTTGAAATAATTTCACTTATTTCTCTGACTGAATTCAATGCAGTCTATTTAACAACAATTTGTCTTTGAACATAGTTATGCTTTTCTTCTCATTATTGTAGCTCTATCTGCAAACTTGCTTCACTTTCTGCATGTACACATAAGTTTTAAAAGTTAAAAATCATAGCATTGGCCTTCAAACAAATCATAGAAGGGGGTCAGAAGAAAGAGGAACATTTTGTTATTTTTCATAACAGGAGATTTCAGACATAAGAGCTCATACAATTAATATTACTGAATCTTTGAGTAGATTTGGCTCACATATTTAACAATGCATATTCCCTTAAATAAGTGTAACATTCTGAGCAGAGTCAGTAAATTTTGGAGGAGCAAGCCTATATTATTGATTAAAAATCATAGTGTGATGCTTTAATCATAAAAGTTGAGGGGTATGCATATATACTGTATTAGAAATACACTTAATAAGTAAGAATATTTTCCAGAGCATGTACTGTGTAGCTATCAAGTCTATAAATAGCATAATTTAATGGAGAGAACATTATATAAATGAGAAGCTTGGTGAAAGAGCACCTAAACAGGGAGTGTACAGAGCATGCATTCAGTGAATGACGGTCAGTTCTTGAGAATATAATATATGTCAAGTACAGGGCATGTAGAATGTGTTATTTATGTTGCTCTATATAACATGCATTTATTGATACTCCTTTGCTCTACATATGCAGTATACAAAATGCAACCTCTAAGTACGCATTTTTTTAATTTTTGTTTCATTGCCCAGAAGATAATTGCGACCTTCGAGGGATCACTATGCATGCAGATGATATGAATCCATCCAATGACAGTGTAGGCAGAGTACATGTGATTGTCAAATGTCAGCAATGATCAACACTGGTTTGAAGAAGTTGCAAGACATGAGAACCTAGATCGCCACAGTGCACATCTCTGTGCAGCAAGTCATGACCTGGGTGACACTCCCAAGCCACAAATGCTCTTCACTGCTAGTCCTCATTGTTCATCTCAGCAGTGTATCCAAGGGAGTACATGCCTGCTCTAATGACTAT
This sequence comes from Protopterus annectens, assembly GCF_019279795.1. Taxonomy (NCBI): domain Eukaryota; kingdom Metazoa; phylum Chordata; order Ceratodontiformes; family Protopteridae; genus Protopterus; species Protopterus annectens. The sequence goes on along the minus strand of NC_056744.1, from coordinate 1,057,191,262 downwards.
TGCTTTAGACTACTAAAAATCTCACCCCTTGTAGACATTTATACTATAGGTGGTTTTTCATAACATGATATATTCCCCAGCCACAAATACATGTGGTCATATGCCCTCACTGACCTCCAAGCCTGACTCTGAGATTAATTCTCAGGGGACAACCATTTGGATCCAAACCAGACTTTTGAGTTCATTATCATGCAACTAAGACAATCCAAACAATGCACACGAACAGTATGGTCCTTAGATGCCTTCTTAGGCTAATTTGTTCTGGTCTGTAACACAGTAACTGGCCACCATACCTCTCAGCCTCTTAGCACAAGAAATCTGAACAAAGCCTGACATAATGGGAACAAAGGCCAAAAAATAGTGGACACATTTTAAATATTGCTCTTATACACTTAGGAAGTTGCTAGAATAACAGGATTTGTGTTAGCATGCATTTTCTAAAGGATATGAAGAATGAAAATACATATCATTATTTAGTGACTTTAATCCTTAGATCATCCTAGTGATTTGTCAAAAAACACAATTTTTATGAGGAACAGAACAAAAATATGAGGCAAGAATCTGTACATTCCTTAAAAATGTGTACAGTTGAGGTATGCTGGCCACTGCAACACCCTGTTCTGAGGACAGTTTCTTTCCAGATGCTAACTGTTTCTTCACCACACCACAACATTCTATATTCAAACTAGGCTACTGCACTCTTCTCCTGATCAGTGCTTTTGGGATACACTGAACCATCATCAATTTCATGTATCACCTGCTAATTGCAGGGTGGTTGATGTGTTCTTAATAACTGGTTTGTCTTTGCCTCTACTCATTGCCATGCATTTTGTTTTCTGTGGTAAGTTCTTTCATTTCAGATGAGACTTTAATGCATTTTACGTTTCAGACAATTTAAGTCTGATTATAGTGAACAATGACTTAAGGCTCTGACTGCGCACTCTGTGTACCCTTTTGGGTTCGAAATTATTAAGAATGAAACATTCTTTAGTATTGCTGTTGAACTACGGTATCCTGAACTCAGCTGTTTCTTGTTGCAGTTAAATATTTTTCTGTGCTTGTAGTACTTGTCCATAGGCTATTGGTATTGCATACACTTCAGTACCATATTAAAAATGACCTTTCTTGTCTGCACTATTGATTACTTAATGCAGTGCCTGAACTGATTCCACGTGGTTAGATTATGTAAACAGATAAAAGAACAGAAACCATCATTAATCCTGCAGTGCATAAATCAGTTTTAGTTACATGATTTACCATATCAGTATTTACAAGCACTGTTTTCTTTTCTTCTGCAAGAATGAAAACATATCTGAGACAGATGTAATTCAGATTTTTTAAAGCAATAAGAATAAATTATTAATGTTGCGATCGGTAAGAATGTTTATTTCTGTTGCTATCTGGCAGTGTTTATGTCACATACCTTTTACAAACAACCTTACATGTGTTTTGAACTCAGGGTACAAAAATTATGAAAGCTGTGAAGTAATTCTATGGTAAGGTCACTAATTATCATGTAGTAAATGACACTCTTTAAACTAAAAGTAGAAAGAGGGATTGTGCTGAAGAGCTTTACCAAGATTTTTCATGACTCACAAAACAAAACAATCTAATCAACTGCAAAATAAAGCACTTAAACATTTTTTTCTTCTCCATTCTTCAGCATTCAACTTGGATTGATAAAATGCAATGGCCAAGGAACAGTTAAAATGTGTTAAGGCAGGACTGATGCATCATTTGGGATTGTCAGTTTTTAGTATCAACTGAATGATAGGGCATTCATTAGTTACATAACCTGCCGCACTACTACATGAATTTTCCTGCATGAGAGAGAAAACACCTCAGTCCATTTTCTTTGCTGAATCCTCATGACATTATTTGAGACATACCTTTTGCTAGTCTTGCCACCCTTTAGTAGTTCATAATTTTCAGCACTGCCTTTGGCGATTCAGTTTATTGTGTCATGTCAGCTGAAGTTTATTATGATTAATCTCATATAATTTACATGTGAGCAACCACACACAAGTCAAGAGTGACACTAAAAACAATTGTTTTTTGTAGAGGACTAGTACCCATGTACATTGTCCAATGTGACAAGATTTGCAAGATGCATCTTTAACCACAATCCATGAAAGCTGGTAAACATAAAGAAAACAGGTTCGTGGGAATTAGCATTTTGCATAAATCTTATAAATTAACTGATTAGATCTTAGTAAAATGAATGCTCCTCACATAGAAATAGCAGCTAGACTATATCCTATGGATAATTTTGTAAGCTATAGAATTGAGTGCAAACATTATTTTATCATGCAAAGCAAGTTGACAAGAATCTGCATATGAAAAAAGAAAAAAAAAACAGTGTGCAAAACAGACAGGAATAGTAATGTAACACAATATAGAATTCTATAAAGCCAATAATTTATTCATATTCAGCCAGGAACAGGCAGCATCAATAGAAAGGTTATAATCCAGTTTAGACAACACTGGGGCCTCATGGGTAAGGCTTACAAAAACTGCTGCTATTTTTGCAAGCACCCAGATAATATATAACTGGAATGACTTGTAATACACAAATGCACAAATGTAGACTTTTTTTTAGCAAGTGGTTCAATAATTCAATACTCTGACGACAGCCACTTTAAATTAAAGTCAACAATAACTATCCAAAGCTCTCACTTTGTCAAGAGTTACTGGACCTGAGAAATAGATCTAAAACCTAGATAATATATGGTGCAATAAATGCATTATTAATAGGGAGCACTATAGTAACATTTGACAGGATAAAGTCTCACATATAATGCAGTAATAATACCGCATGCGCTGTAATGATATTAATAATACTGATCTTTCGTTATCACAACAATCACTGATCTGGCAACACAATCTAGGCTGGTTTCATTTAAAATATTAAGTTTACTAGAAATATGTACCAGGATTCAGTAAAAATAGCAATGTCCCATGGCTTCTCATCAGTCCTAGCCAAAACAAATCTTGTTTAGAGTATAAGCTGTGCACATTAAGTAAAACTAATGTTAAATTGATGAATATAAAACCTCCCCCAACAAATGAAGTTTAAACATAATCATATAAAACAAGAAGTACTTAAATTAATAATAAGCTTATTTTAATATGTTACAATATATAATCTCCTTAAAAATTAGCAACGAACACAAAATGCTTTCCTTCTTCTGTCACTGAGTAGTGCATGTCAGTTGCACACATATTGTGAGTGTGCTTGCTGTAGGAAGGCACACTTTTTAATGCAGGTAAACAGCCCTACCAAACAACTAGAAGAGGAGTTAATGACAGACTATATAACCAGACACTCAACACTGTAAAAGCAGTCAGATGGTGTTCTACAGAGTACTTTTTTGAGCTCCAGATCAGCTAGTACCTCCAGTACTAAACAAAGATCTTCTCATGTAAACTTTTTTTTACTATTTTTCACTCAAACGGATTTCTGATAACTCCTACTGTACTATACTACCAGCTATACCTCTACGGGTTACCAGTATAGCACAGACTATGTTATGCCCTATTTATTTATTTAACATTTGAACAGGAAAGTCTGACTAGGACACAGCATATTTTCAGCAGAGGCCCAGGGAGAAATGCTCCAGCTGCATGTCTTTGGAATGTGGGAGGAAACTGGAGTACCCAAGGAAACACATGCGAATGTAGGGAGGACATGCAGACTCTGCACAGAAGGCACCATAGCCAAGAATCGAACCGGAGAACCTCTTGCTGTGAGGCTACAACATTAACTGCTGCACCACTGTGCCACCCTATTAAGGATGGTATTGGTATTACTATTATAATTATTACAATTACTACTATTATTTAATCTGAGCAGTTTGTTGTAATGTAAGAGCCCTTTTTCCAGCCACAGCTTAGTTACAGAAACTAAAATAAGTGACGAGTAAGTAATACAGTTTGACCAACATGTAAAAGGTGTATGACAAGCAAAGCAGTAGTTGAACAACAACAAATTCTGTTGAGAGAAAGACTATACTAAATACTTAGAACTTTGTAAATCTTGAAATATCAGTCTACATCTAAATATATAAAGCAAAACCATGGACACACAATTTCCTATGCTTTCTCTTGCTAGTCTGGTTGATATGGGTATCCTGAGACAGTGTAGCAACTGCCTTATGTACATAGACAACCCTCTACTACTACTACCAACTAGGAACACAATATGTGAGAGATGCAATTACATTAAGAACCTAGACTCCTTTCTGTCTCAGTCACAAGCCAGTAATCTGACATTGAGAAGGTTATCTGCACAAACACTATGAACACCACACCTCTAACACCACCCACATATGTACAACACACTCTTACATATGGGGGGTTCTCAACAAAAACAAACCTAAACAAAAGATACCTCTGAAGCAAAAACACACACGCACATCACAACCCACAGCACCAAGCATCACACATAGTACACGCATCTGTGTCTCACAGCCTCTAAGGCCAAGTTACAAACCCAACATATTAGTCATAGGAGACTCTATCATGATACACACAGATGTACCCCTCACCAAGCTAGACAAGGAGAAAGTCACGGTAAGTTGCTTGTCAGGTGCTAGAATCCACCATATCACACATGCAGTCAAGTCTTAACAGGTACTGTTATGACTCTGTCATTGTCCATGTTGGTGTAAATTACTTGAGACATACTTCTCTGGACTATACTGTTTGAAGAGAGACATGATTGAGCTTGCTGAATATGTGTCCCAGGCAAGTATGTCCCTAGCCTTAAGCAGCATTATACCATCACCCAGAATGATGCATCAATACAAACAGAAAATGATTGACTTTAACTATTGGCTTAGTTTCTGGTGTCATTCCAAGGGGATCCAGTACATGACAGCCTGGGAGGACATGATTGACAGACCACAATGCTTTGCCAGAGATGGCTTTCATCTGTCTTCTCTGGGTTTCAGGCTTCTGGAAAAGGCACTTCCCTACCCCATAGTGCCTTTTTTAGGCAAAGTCATGACTACAAAATTACCAACATGAAAATTTCTTTTAAATGAAATTTAAAGGTCATGCTGCTAAACGTTAGGAGTCTTAGCATGAAACTGCACTCATTGGAAGCATTCCTTGCACTGGTGAATGCTGATATTTGTGCAGTCACTGAAACCTGGTTCAAACCTGTGGAGAGCACCCCAGCCTTACCAGATTACTCATCCTAATATACTTTCAGACTCAAAATGGAGGGCTTCAAAGTCAAAGGAGGTGGAGTTTCAATATTTATCAGACATACACACCTCCAGGCTGGTCAAATGGTATGATGTACAGGAGACACTCTAAGTGAAGTTAACTGTTGACAAAACATCTATTCAAATCATAGCTAGCTACAGACCCCCAACCATGACTCAAAACACCCACTCCACCTATCTGGACTTACTTGAATCCATCAAGATTCAACCCTCTACCCTGATCCTGGGTGACTTCAATTACCCAAGTGGAAGACCTATTCTAGTCCAGACATGAATGCCCAGAGTGATCCTCGACTTCATCTATGCCAATGCATTGGATCAGCTGGTTGACACCCCTACAAGAGGTGAAAATATCCTGGACCTGGTCCTAACAAACATGAGTAGCCACTGTAGCACCCCTACAGTGTCATCCTCCTTGGTAAGATCTGACCATAAAGTGATCACTTTTGAAGTCACCCCCCCCCCCCGTCAGAGTCAAACAAAAAACTTTTCCAAAGCTGACTACAATTTTCTCAGAGCAGGTATAAGCAAGTTCACAGCCACTGTCCCTTCAGTTGGAACTAGCACTTATGTCCAAGCCTACACTAAAAAACTATATGAGCACCTACATAGCTGTATGGACTCAGCAATACCTGACAGGACCAAATCATCTTCCTCAAGGAAGAGTAAACCTGTCTGGTGGACAGCAGCAATAAACAAACTCTATAATAAAAGGAAAAAAATTGCTGTCCAGAACCAAGAAGGAGCAGGTGCCAAGTTGAAAGTAGTCTCACCTTTGTATGAACAAGTAAATAAGGTCACTGGTGAAAGCATCTAAGGCTAACTTCAAGTCCAAATTGGCCACATCCACTATGGACAATCATAAGGCCATCTTCAAGTATGTCAACATTCTCAAAGGTAACACCCAAATCTGCTCTCAAATAGTGGTCAATAACACCACATACACAAACACCATAGATATAGCCAACCTGCTGGCAGACAGGTTCAGTGAAAACTTCACCCCCTGTCCCCCATCAGTACACCAGGACATCCCCAGCACTTGACTCCCTCCCCTCATCACCAGAGAGCAGGTCTTTAATGCCCTCTAAAATGCAAAAAATATAATTGTCATGGGACCCGATAACATCCCTGGCTGTATCCTACATGAACCCAAGTATGAGCTCTCAACTCCATTAGGCACCCTATTCAACCAAAGCTTGAGCACTGGCTTCATCCCAGCTGAATGGAAAACAGCCACTGTCATCCCTCTACACAAAGGTGGAGCGTCCACTGACCCAGGCAATTAGAGGCCCATCAGCCTAACTAGGCTGATCTGCAAAGCCATGGAATGCATTATCATGGACCTTATAAACAAAGACATTGGCAACCTCCAAATGCTTGACCCCACACAGTTTGGTTTTGTCAATGGGAGATCATGCCTGTTCAACTTGGTCGACTTTGAAACTGTCACCAAAGCCATGGATGAAGGGAAGGCAGTGCACATCGCCTGCCTTGACTTAGCCAAAGCCTTCAACACTATTCTCCACTCAGGCATAATAGATAAACTCTCCCAACTAGGCATCAACCCATATGTCACCAGATGGGTAGCTAACTGGCTCACTGATAGAACCCACTCAGTCAAAGTAGGGGAAGCCACCTCTAGTAGTAGACCTGTAATGAATGGTGTACCCCAAAGATCTGTATTGGGGCCTCTAGTGTTTCAGATATACTTTTCTGAGGTGCAAGCCAAAACCAGTGGTCTGTGGCTGACCAAGTCTGCAGATGACTGCAAGCTGGGCACTGTCTTAAATTCCCCTAGTGATGTGAACATCATCCAAAAGGGCCTTATTCAAACTAATGACTGGTGCCAGAAGCATGGCCTCAAACTGAATGCCAATAAATGCATCATTATCCCTTTTGGGGAAAATGGCATCCCCACTAATTATCACATTAATAACAACATACTAAGCATGCAATTAGTCGTGAGGGACTTGGGCACCCAGGCTGATAGCAACCTGACTTTTGACCACCACATTGCCTCCATTGTATGGAAGGTTTTCCACATGGCCCACCTCATAAATAAGGATATTTCATCCAGGAGCAAGGAGGTCATAACATCCTTGTACTCCTCCCTTATCAGACCCATTAGAGAGTACTATAAGCCCTTCGGCATATACCTTGCCAAACACATGCAGCAGCTGGAGAGACCACAGAGGTTCTTGATGAGGAAAATCCAGGGTCTCAAACACCTATTCTGTACAGATAGGCTGAAAGCCCTGTCCCTCTATTCAGTCCCATACAGACTGCTCAGAGGTGACCTGTGTCTGGCATACAAGGCCATCTCAGAGCCAGCCTTGATGGAGTTGCTGCATATCTGTGAGTCAAACTGTACTCATGCAATGCACATGCAAGGCCTTAACCTGGTCTGTAACATTAATAGAACTTGTTGGTGGGATAGATTTGTGTCCCAAAGACTCCCCCATCTGTGGAATAGATCACCTCTCCATGTCAAGCAGCGTACGTCTCTAGCCCTCTTTAAGAGGAACCTGGATGACTGGATGGGAAAAAGAAAATACAACCCTGGGATCCCACCTGTGTCCCTGCTGGACAGGGGAAACAGGTGCTGACTTTGAGGGAACATGGGTGAAATTCTTAGCTAGGCTTATAAGGCCCTCCGGGCCAATAGCCTAGTATCATCATATGAACCTATGAACTTATAAAAATGAGTGCATACCTGCATTTATCAATACCTTTATATACTAAAATAATCAACAGCATATCTAATGACTAAGTGGATAGAATTGGAATAGTGGAGAAGACTAGACTATGTTTAATGGGAGATCTACAATAGAGAATGAGGTGGTTTTGCAAGGTCTAGTGTTGCCCATCAATTCAAACTGATTATACAGCTAAAGATCATAAAAATCCCTACAACTGATTTTGGCTCAAAAATTTGCTCTTTCCCACATAATACATCTTAAAACTGGTGATTTAGGAAGAAAAAAGGGGTGGAATATACTTAAAAATGACTCTTATTAGAATTATAGACCTTTATTTCTGAAAATGCTTGCTGGTTTGCATACTCTTTCTGTGTCACAGTCTTATTTTGATTGTACTAATATTTTAAAAATTGATGATGATTATTGCTGGATATGCCCCAGTTCTGGATATGAGTTAAAGGATGAGAGATATATCACTGAGAAATCTGACTGACAATTCAGTGCATACCTTTCAAATGTTCCTGATTTTAACTCCTTATGTTTTTATTCTTCCTTCTAAAAATATTCTATTTTTTTTCTGATAAATCATAGAATATTACAATTACATATTAATTAAGAGTGTTGTACTTTTTATTGTTCAGAAAATGCATGTTTATATGAAACCTTTTCTACTAACCTTTTATGTGATTTAAGGGAAATAGTTGAAAAAATTCTGTTCCTGATATGGGTCTTTATTTTGAGAACTAGAGATGAGATTGTATGCTGCAGCTACCAAATGTTACTCAACTGCTGTCATTTTCTAAGTGCTGCGTAAAAACACTGCTGCTGTCCAGCGTTCGCCATTATCGCTGATCGAATCAGAGGCTGAGATGAAGAGTAAAGAAGATAATTATAAGGTCGTTACATTAACAGCGATCACCATTCAGACCGAGGTGAAGTGCAGAGATCACAGCCAGGAATGACATACCTAAAAGTGTTTACAGGTATTGAGTTCTTACAGGGAAGTAACGCGACAGTGATCATTGACCCTGAAAAGTTATATAGAGTAAGATTTGCAGACTTTTGAAAAGAAGAAACGAATAGAAGACAATCTAATATGAGTTGCTTTTCTAGCTGTTGGGAACAATGTGAGGACATGCATTCTTACTCCTGTTATGTATAAAGTGTGGAATTTTGAGAGCATTTGTATTTAGGCATTTATAGGAGATGGCATCCTTATTGAAAACTGTACAAATAGTGTGGATTTTTAAGGTGAACAGTGGTGAAGGCTGAACATGTTGTAATTCAGAGTAGGTGTGTTGAAAGTACTTGTACTGTATAGGAGGATTTTTAGTTTTTGTCAAGATTCGACAATGATGTTCTTTCATTTAGGACCATAGATCATGATGTGTCAACATTTTATTTGGGATTGTTTGTAGTTTGGACCAATTCCTTTGTGACAGGGCTAAGAAAGGATACATACTCATGTATAGGTATATCTGCCCCTTTCCTAATGGTGAGAAAGGCTTCTGAAGTAAGAAATGTTGTAGTACTATAGTCTCTTTTAAGCACAGAGAAAAATTGTTCCTGAATATAATTTGCATGGCAGTTAAAAGAGTGAAAGGTTTCAAACACCATCTCTGGACACATAAAAGATTTGCACTGACTCCAGTGCTCCGCCACAGGTTGAGAAGATGTATCAATTAAGTATAACTAGAGAAGACATATCCTTTGGAGCAAAGAACATCACTTTTGTTTTATTAATATTTATTATTAAATATTAATCTTGAGGTAAGAAAAGTGTATGTAAAGAAATCTTTCTGCAGACTGGCTTTAATAATTTCTGGGTTGAATCAGATCTGGCAATGGTCATGTCATGTATATACAGTAGTCTGTTTTTTCAGGTGTCATCTGGAAGGCCATTGTTTACAAATAAGGTGTATAACAAGTGTCAAAATAAAAAAAATACTGATTTCTCAAGATTTAAATGAAGAGTATTCAGAAAAGATAACATTGTGAAAATTCTATGCCCGTTCCTAAAACTATGTTGTAAGATTATGAGCACTGACTTTTTGGGTCTATATTAAACGCTCGAAGTCTGACAATATCGAATACGATATTGTCGACACGAGAATGCCGAAAGCATACTACATCGAACATTTAAACAGAAAATCTCCGTAGGGGGAGATTTCTGTTTAATTCAATGTAGTGCATTCTTGGAGTTGGTTTACTTAAGTAGGGGGGTGTGGGGGTGCAGGGGGGCTTGCCCCCCTGCCCACACACTATTTAGTTTTTTTTTTAATTTAGTATTTTTTTTTTGGTTTCGATGGTTTAAGACTTCGATCACTAAAGTTCGATATTTAGTGATTCGAAGTTTTAAACCTTTGAGCTTATAATATAGACCCGAATTTTTCATTATGTTGATAGGAAATTACTTTCCTAATATATTTGCACAAAATGGGAAGGTCAGTACTGAGTCTCAGGTAAGATATGGTACTGCAAGCAGATGATCTGGGTGTATGAAATTCTGTGGAAACATTTTCAATGTTAGGGAAAGTGGTGGTTGGCAAGCACAAATTTATGTGATTGAGATGAGGGGCAATAAAAGTTTTGCAGGCTTTATGTATTTGGGGGTATACAAATGTGATCCTGGCCAGAAAAAAGAAGAGCCATGTTTTAGGAGTTTGTGAACTGTACCATGATGGTAGAAAATAAGAAGACACTGCATGCAATAGTCAGTTTTGCTGCATTAGTGCTTGCTGCTTTAGTAAATATCGAGAAAGGTTAACTGACTGCTATAGGTTAACTAAAATATATGTACTTACTTCCTATATATCAGGAGTCAGAGACAAATCTCTGTCCATCATAATGATTGCTCTTTCTGCAAATTGATTGATTTCACTCTATCAGTGTTTGATGTTTCTAAAAGAATAAACTTAATTAAGCTATGCAGTATTGATACTAAAATAAAATGTCATGAAAAGTATATAACTATCAGAGTCTTCACCCTCTCCCCATCCTTTAAATCAGTCCACATCTTGTTTCTTTGTTTTGTAAGCAAAATACTTGAGGAGAAAGCCAGGGAGATAATTGATATCTGAATTTTCTAGTAGTGAACAGAAAACAGCAATTATTGCAGCTATTTGAATTAGAGGTAGATCTGAATCAATACTAACCAGATCAGATAAATGCAGTGGTTCCCAACTCTCGTGTAACATTCTGAATAACAGCATATCTCCAGAGATTTTAGTGTGTTTTGATGAAAAACCTGGAGATTACAGGACTGTAGTAATTTATACTGAGGTCCTCTGACACAGGGAATGCTAATTTGCTAAGTGAGCCAAAGTTCAGTCAAGGATATGGATACTTTTCATCCTGGAGTGTGAAAAAGATAACAATCTGCTACTGTCCATATTTTAGGAAGTATGCATTAATGGCAAGTTGTATTTTATTACATCAGTGAATAATATTCCATCGAAAGATGGTGTTGTCCCTAACAGCTGCCTCAAGCGCCATCTTTAAAATTGCATTGACGATGGAGATTGTTTATGTTAAGTGCTTACATGTTATGCATAGATATAAAACCCATTTAGGTTTATGTTGTGTGTGTTTGTTTGATGTGACAGCAAAATTATAAGAAGACAGACCTCTCCTGTTTTTCTCTTTCCAGGTCGGCTTCTGCAGAAAAGGTAATGGTTTTGGCATAGAGAGGACAAACTGACAGACTGTTTTACTGTCAGGTTTCAGTAACTGCTATGTTGTCAAAGAAATTGCTATTAAAACTTGCTTCAGTGGATGTTACATTATTTAATATGCTGAATCCATTAATAGTCCCTGACTGAGATTTTCTTTGCCTTATATGAGGATGTGTTATAAATTATGGGTAGAAGTTATCAATAGTGCTGAAGGTATAGTAAATTTGACATGCATGTAATAACCACAAATTAGAAGAATGACCGCTCTCATGATGTAGTGGGGGGTAAAGTCCTATTGAGTGGCAGGGAAGTGTGGATGTTTCCATCCTGAAGGAGGGGCAGTGACATGGGCATCTCCTGCAATGATCCCTGGTGGAGTCTGCGGATGTCATATGATAGGGGGTGTGGTCCAATGAGGAGGCAGAATGTGGAATGGCTGAGCTGCTGTGGAAGCAGGGCAATATGTCTCAATGTCCCAGTGCATGTCCAAGGCATCAAAAGGGAGATTCAGAAATGGAAAGGTCATATAAAAAACATAGCTAATTTAATGACAGCACTGACTCTTTGGACACCTTTAAGGTCTGCGCTGGTCCCGGTAAAAAACTGATAAAAGTACATGGGTGAAATGGAGTACCAGTAGACCCAGCAATGTGTGGGGCACTAGGACAGCTGTCAGATAAAGGAGACCACCAAAAATGAGAAAGATAATTAAAAGCACAAAAACTTGATGACGTGAGTTGTATTATATAGTTGTAGAGATGAGTGATGAATAAATGGAAAAGGATTAAGTCTGTTTATGGAGTTAATAGGTCAGGAATTTCCATTCCTCATAATGTATAACATAGCTTATTGTATAGTAGAGTTGGGGGATAAGATGACAGTAAAACTGGTTAAGTACAAGCTGGTATATAATAGAAAAGATAAGAAATAATATCCTTAAAGATAAAGTAGCCTATTTGCATATAGTGAATGCATATGAGACCTAGAAAATGTGACGAGTGAGGTGGTGAGAGTTCCTTTGTTTTGTAACAAAAGTATTTGATGGGAAAGCCAGGGAGATAATTGATATCTGAATTTTCTAGTAGTGAACAGAAAACAGCAATTGCAGCTATTTCAAGCAGAGGTAGATATCAATCAATACTAACCAGATCAAACTAATGCAGTGGTTCCCAACTGTCACGTAACATTCGGAATAGCAGCATATCTCCAGAGATTTTAGTGTGTTTTGCTGAAAAACCTGGAGACTACAGGACTGCAGTGAGGTAATGAGGTACCAAAAGAAGTGGCAGCAATCAACAAAACCAACCTAGAAAGCTTGTCATCAGCTTGTCTGTGTCTCTGTTCTTCTTCCTTACTTTTCTAGTTTTCACAGCTTCTGAATAAAACACATTCTTTATAACAACAATCTTTTTTTACTTATAGTTTTTGCTTCATACTACTGGTTTTCTGGCAAATCATTGAGGACTGGAGTCATTAAATAATGAAAGACGTTGGAGTTTCAGCCTTCACATCCTTTGGAAAATGCATGCTAATGCAAGCAACTTTCTACATTTATAAGAACAATATTTAAAATCTGTCCATATTTTTGGGGCTTTGTCCTCCTCCAGTTATTTTCACATTGTCCAGATTTCTTGTGATAGGAGGTTGAATGGTATGTCCAATAATATGAACAACAAAGACAATTTCTGCCTGAAAACAGCTAAAGGAACAATATAAGGACGATTAGTTTATATTATTTTGCTATGTCAGTTAGCTACATAATAGGTCAGTGGGTAAATAGAGGGTACTGGCAGCAATGTGGTAATAAAAGTTGTATAAGAAACAGAGACAGTTCATTGCTAGTTTAAACTCAGATGTCAAAAAGTAAGCTAATGAGAAGAAAAGAAATCGTACTAGGCTCAAATAATATACAGGTTCTAGTCCTTCTCTAAGACTTGCCTGAAACATATAAATACATTTTAATTAGAGGAATTCCAATAAAGAAAATGGAAATTCAGATTACCCCAAGCAGAGCTAAAGGAAAATATGTATGCTTATAGTTTTATAAATGTATTACACAGATTCCAGATGCCAGATTCTTAAACAGGATTGATCAATATTAGCTACACAGGTGATTAAAATGCAACAGAACAGTTACATAGTACATCAGCTATTTGTTGGTAATGGCTCCTTGTGTTTTTGGTGAAAATACTTTTGTAACTTTGCTAGTAAACTAGGACTGCAATATCCTTACCTGGCAAACCATATATATATATATATATATATATATATATATATATATATATATATATATATATATATATAGTGTGTATGTATATGTGGTGAATACACATTTTAACAAGAGGGAGGAGCATAGGGTGACATACAAGAGTGGAGGAAGATGCACACAGGTGGATTATATCTTATGTAGGAGGGCCAGTTTGAAGGAGATTGGAGACTGTAAAGTGGTGACCGGGGAAAGTGTAGTTAGGCAGCATAGGATGGTGGTTTGTAGGATGACTTTGGTGATCAAGAAGAGGAGGAGGAGTGTGAGGGCAGCACCAAGAATCAAATGGTGGAAATTGAAAAAGAGTAATTGTGAGGTGGAGTTCAGGGATGAGTTAAGACAGCCACTGGGTGGCAGTGAAGAGTTACCAAATAGCTGGGTAACTACAGCAGAGCTAGTAAGGGAGACAGCTAGAAAGGTGCTTAGCATGACATCTGGACAGTGGAAGGATGACAAGGAGACATGGTGGTGGAATGAGGAAGTACTGGAGAGTATACAGAGAAAGAGGTTGGCAAAGAAGAAGCGGGATTGTCAGAGAGATGAAGAAAGTAGACAGGAGTATAAGGAGATGAGGCGCATGGCAAAGAGAGAGGTGGCGAAGGCTATGGGTAAGGCATATGAAAAGTTGTATGAAAGGTTGGACACTAAGGAGGGAGAAAAGAACCTGTACCGATTGGCTAGACAGAGGGACCGAGCTAAGAAAGATGTGCAGCAGGTAAAGGTGATAAAGGTTAATGAGGGAAACATACTCACAAGTGAGGAGAGTGTGTTGAGGAGATGGAAAGAGTACTTTGAGGGGTTGATGAATGAAGAGAATGAGAGGGAGAGAAGGTTGGATGACGTGGGGATAGTGAATCATGAAGTACAATGGATTAGCAAGGAGGAAGTAAGGATAGCTATGAAGAGGATGAAGAATGGAAAGGCTGTTGGCCCAGATGACATACCTGTGGAAGCATGAAGGTGTTTAGGTGAAATGACAGTGGAGGTTTTAACCGGATTGTTTAATGAAATCTTGGAAAGTGAAAGGATGCCTGAGGAATGGAGAAAAAGTGTTTTGATACTGATTTTTAAGAATAAGGGTGATGTGCAGAGCTGTAGTAACTACAGAGGGATTAAATTGATCAGTCACAGCATGAAGTTATGGGAAAGAGTAGTGGAAGCGAGGTTAAGAAGGGAAGTGATGATTAGTGATCAGCAGTATGGTTTCATGCCAGGAAAGAGCACTACAGATATGATGTTTGCTCTGAGAGTGTTGCTGGAGAAGTACAGAGAATGTCAGAAGGAGTTGCATTGTGTTTTTGTTGACTTAGAGAAGCATATGACAGGGTGCCTAGAGAGGTATTGTGGTATTGTATGAGAAAGTCAGGAGTGTCAGAGAAGTATGTAAGAGTTGTACAGGATATGTACGAGGGTAGTGTGACAGTGGTGAAGTCTGCAGTGGGAGTGACGGATGCATTTAAGGTGGATGTGAGGTTACATCAAGGATCAGCTCTGAGCCCTTTCTTATTTGCTATGGTGATGGACAGGTTGACAGATGAGATCAGACAGGAGTCCTCGTGGACTATGATGTTTACAGATGACATAGTGATCTGTAGTGAGAGTGGGGAACAAGTGGAGGAGACCCTGGAGAGATGGAGATATGCTCTAGAGAGAGGAGGAATGAAGGTCAGCAGGACTAAGACAGAATATATGTGTGTGAATGAGAGGGAGGATAGAGGAATGGTGAAGATGCAAGGAGTAGAGGTGGCGAAGGTGGATGAGTTTAAATACTTGGGATCAATAGTTCAGAGTAACGGTGAGTGTGGAAGTGAGGTGAAGAAGAGAGTACAGGCAGGATGGAGTGGGTGGAGAAGAGTGTCAGGAGTGATTTGTGACGAGAACCAGTAAGAGTGAAAGGGAAGGTCTACAAGAGGGTAGTGAGACCGGCTATGTTATATGGGTTGGAGACAGTGGCATTGACAAAAAGGCAGGAGTTTGAGCTGGAAGTGGCAGAGTTAAAGATGCTAAGATTTGCACTTGGTGTGACGAATGTGGACAGGATTAGGAATATGTATATTAGAGGGTCAGCCCAGGTTGGAAGGTTTGGAGACAAAGCCAGAGAGGGAAGATTACATTGGTTTGGACATGTGCTGAGGAGGGATGCTGAGTATATTGGGAAAAAGAGGCTAAGGATGAAGCTACCAGGTAACAGGAAAAGAGGAAGGCCTAAGATAAAGTTTACGGATGTGGTGAGAGAGGACATGCAGGTGGTTGGTATGACAGAGCAAGATGTAGAGGACAGGAAGAAATGGAAACACATTATCTGCTGTGGCGACCCCTAACGGGAACAGCCGAAAGAAGATGATGATTGATATATATATATATATATATATATGGATTCACTTTAGAAGGTCGAATTCCCAAAATCTCGAACCTCATGGTCGAGACCAAAAGATCGAGTTTTGGAAACTCGAACTTCTAAAATGAAACCCAAAAAAAAAAAAAAAAAAAAAAGTCAAACATCGCTTGCCCCCCACACCCTCCCTACTTAAATATACCAACTCCGAGATCACGCTACAGTGGGGAAAAAGGAAATCTCCCATATTGCACTGTATGCGGAAGCGCAAAACGAGAGATTTTCCACCTCCTGTCAACACCACAAAAAAGATAAAAACATTACGTACACACACAACATATATATATGTTTCTAGATATATACATATATAGTAGTGTTATTTCTTCCTGTAAAAGTATTTAGTGTGCTTTCAAAGAAACAACATGTGAAAATATAAGCATTCCGTAAATCTGAAATTGCATCTCTGTTCTAGCATACATCATATACAAAAATAGAATCCAGAGATGTTTCAGTGATTGTGGAAAGGCAAGCCTTAGTACAACAAAGAATTTGTAGTTATCAAGGTATTTTAAGCAGAGTAGATGAATATCCACTGTAAGGATGGACAGGTCTAAAGATTAAACTAATGTGCAATACATCAATTACTACAGAGCAAAAATAGTCAGTTGATTAATGGATATAATGTCAGCATGCAGGAAATGAAAAAATCCACATCTAAAAGAAAAAAAGTAGCCACTGATACTTTAAATTATTTTTTTGAAAATAGGTTCGTTGTCTGGACTCCTCTGTCTAGACAACCTATTTGTTTTGTTGTACAAGTTCTCCCCATTCAGTAGGTTATTTATCCATTGAATTGCAGACATTAAAGATAAGTACAATGAGCTGCTTAATAATTTAATTATGGGTACAGTGTTAAATACTTTTTCCAAGATCGGTGTTTACAATTTGTGGCCATTCACTCATTCAGTGCCAGAGTTATGTCTACAAAAAGTGCCATCAGATAAAATATCTACAATTAAGAAGAAAGATTAGAACTTCAGATTCCAGTGGATGAGACACCATTCCTGATTAGTTTTCTTCACAGAATCAAGGTGTGATGATAAATGAAATAAAGCTGCTTAGTTGTACATATACTATAAATGCATAACATAGCCATTACACTTTGAAAATTATACGGAATTGCCATTTTAAGACTGTGTCTGTCCCATAATGCATTGCATTTTTAAGCTAGAGACAGTTTGCATGAGATGCCTAAATTGTTCAAAAAATCCAAGGTTTGCAGGTTGATAAAGGGAAGTTTTGCAAAAATGAAAAATGTGAAAGAACAAAGCACTCTTCACAACATGAACCATTTATGCCAAATAACAGTTAACAAAGCTTTCAGACATCAAGTCCTTCTTTAGTGTTTAAAAAACTTTAAAATCAGTAACAGTTTATATACTAGAAATATTAAATCATGTGCCATACCTGGCCATGAGCAATGGCTCCCCAAAAACCCCTATTCACATATAAGAACTGTGAGAATTTGAAACAACGTTTATGTTATAAAGACTTCTCCCTAAATAAAAAGGAATATATTAATTATAATACCAAAGGTACTGTGCCATGCTATAATTGCTCATGTTGTATAAGTATATGTTGTTCGAATGAATTTGTACATCCTGTTACTAAGAAAAAAATCCTGTTTAATTGTATGGCTACTTGTAATACATCTTTTGTTATATATTTGGCTACTTGCACATCATGTCTAGGATTTTATGTAAGAAAGTCAGCAAGAAGATTATGTGACAGAATTATAGAACATAAATCGGACATATGGAGGGGTACAGAGACCAATTCCCTAGCAAAACATGCAAGAACAAGGTGCCTCCCATCAGTTTACTTTTAGGGTTATTGAGTTTTTGCATCCACATATCAGACATGGTGACATTATTAGTAAACTTGACACAAGAGAGTATGAATGGATAATTCGCTTAATCGGACATATGGAGGGGTACAGAGACCAATTCCCTAGCAAAACATGCAAGAACAAGGTGCCTCCCATCAGTTTACTTTTAGGGTTATTGAGTTTTTGCATCCACATATCAGACATGGTGACATTATTAATAAACTTGACACAAGAGAGTATGAATGGATAATTCGCTTAAAAGCTGATATGTATCCAGGTTTAAATATGCAAGTGACTTTGAAACCTATTTTAAAGTTTAAACAAAAAATGGTTAACTAAGGGATTTTTAGTTTATTTTATTTGTGACTTCTGTTGACGTATAGCTGTTATAATTTTCATTTAATCCCTATGTAATTAATTTTTATTTAATGTATTAGTGTGATAGGCTAGGCTGTGTCACATGATTCAACATTTCTAGTATATAAATGGTTATGGATTTTAAAGTTTTTTAAACACTAACGAAGGACTTGATGTCTGAAAGCTTTGTTATTTGGAATAAACGGTTCACTATCGAAGAGTGCTTTGTTCTTTCACATGCCTGAATTGTTAACAATATCTCTATTTAGCTGCCATGTTGTTCAAAATAGAGTTTACTTGTTTGGCATAATTGATAGTGAAGCTTGAAATTTCTGAGACTACCAACACAATTTATACATTCACAGTCTTATACAAACCTAATTAACCCCATATCAATTATGTTAAATAAAATGTTGGCATTTGGACACATGTCTGACTTATAGTGATAGTCTGTAGTGGCATCAGTTCACAACATGAGAGATCATATTAGAAATAAACTATTTTAGACTCATCTTCTTGACCGGTAGTGCATGGAAAACCATAAAGTCATAATGGAGTGCATCTAAAATAATAGAGGGGGCACAGTATTGTTTTGGTAAGGGGAGGTCTTGTGGCATTCCTTGAAGAAGTAACAACATGAAGGGCTAAAATTGCATACTACAGCCTTTGACCTTGACCTTGCTAAGACATTTGACAGTATTCCACAAAAGGCATAATCGTCAAACTAAAAGCTTGGAACATTCATCCATTATCAATTTATTTGGTAAACCAATGGTTATGCAGTGGTGAGGGTTGCCTTTTTATGCTGATGAGGACCGCCAGTGTTGTCATACATGGTACGGTACTGTGGGACACCTCTTTCTGGACTACATTTATAAGATATAACAGTGAGTAATAGGGCTGTGAATAGCCATGAATGCTGATGAGTAGGCTATGTAACATAATAAAGTCCTCTAAGTTACTACAAAGATAAACACCTGCTGCAGAAATAATTACCCCATTTTTAATTTTAATAAAAGATCATAAGACATGGCAAAATGGCAAAAATTATGATTATAAAATACAATGTGAAATTGATGTGTCACTATCATTTAAAGGTCTAGGGATAATAAAAACAACACTTTAATATTTGAGACAGTGTGCATTTACCAATGTCAGAAGTCTTTTATAGCTCATCTAATTCTAAACAACATGCTTATTCACTTGGGGAGATATTGTACCACGTCTTGCCTCTGTAATGCAAACTATTATTAAATATAGGACTGCATTTTTTTAGACTTTTGACAAACCAACTGAGAGGATTTAAAAAAGGCATAATGATTCAGGCTGCAAAACTTACACTATTCAGAAAGGCTTGACAAACTGTCACAATATTTAGTTTCATATAAGTTACACAGATGTGGCTCTGTATGGTCTGAAAGACAATAACTCATCACGTTCTGTTTGAAGATCTGTGCCTAGAATGCACAGCTAGGGAATCTAACACCAA
Source organism: Protopterus annectens (assembly GCF_019279795.1). Taxonomy (NCBI): domain Eukaryota; kingdom Metazoa; phylum Chordata; order Ceratodontiformes; family Protopteridae; genus Protopterus; species Protopterus annectens. The sequence continues at coordinate 1,057,171,323 of NC_056744.1, read as the reverse complement.
ATTGTGGAAATGTAATACTAAAAATAATTATCAATAACAAAAGAAATAAAATTGACTCATCTATTACATAATTGCATAATGCCTTCCAAAAGAGATTAGTGATTAGATTTCTATAAAAGTAGTCTTTACATACATATATATATATATATATATATATATATATATATATATATATATATGTATATATATACATATATATATATATATATATATATATATATATATATATATATATATATATATATATATATATATATACATTTGTATTTTGATTACTATCACTGGCATGAAGCCAGCAAGGTTGATTCCTTGAACATTGAAATGGAGGGGCCAAAACTCCCATTACCAAAAGTTCAAAATAAAAAAAAAATTGCAGAATTCCAAAAGTCTCTACTGCTCTGGACAGGGGAATAAGTGCTACCATGGGTCCAGTGAGTAGTAGTATGGGGGAATGGCAAGTCTGCTGGTTCAGGAATGGTGGACTTTCAGAGATGTGAGTTTCAGCCCTTCTGCTTCAGTGTTCCAAGAATTGACTTTGCTTGCTTTGCGCAAGTTATGGCAAGCCTACTTTTTTTCAGAAAAAGATAGCTATTAGCTGCATACAGCTATGATCTTCACACGTATCAAGCAGGTGTGAAGTAGAAAAAATATCAACATAGGTTTACCGAGAACAAGCTTTTTGATGTCCAGTAAGTGTAAAAACTTATGAGCATATGAATTTTTTTCATTAAGAAAAATATATTGCTATTAGTCTATTAATATCAGTTCACTGGTGTCTGCTAGAATAAACTCAGTTATTACCTGCTCTGTATACCATACCTGCAGAATATAAGAGTAATGCTGTAAGATCATTACCCCTTTTCCATAGGGGTCATTGTAAGGTCAGTAGCCTCTTTTCTATAGGGATGACTACACTTCAACACCAGGCTTCCAGAACAAGCCTGATTGTGATGAATTAATTGGTAAGACTACCTACAGAAACTGACAGATATACTTTCAGCTCCCATGCAAGTGGTGCTATCTTTTTTAAAATTATATTTGTTTTATTACAAGGGAAGTGTGACAGCAGTGAGATCTGCAGTGGGTGTGATAGATGCGTTTAAGGTGGAGGTGGGATTACATCAAGGATCAGCTCTGAGCCCTTTCTTATTTGCAGTGATGATGGACAGGTTAACAGACGAGATCAGACAGGAGTCCCCATGGACTATGATGTTTGCAGATGACATTGTGATATGTAGTGAGAGTAGGGAACAGGTTGAGGAGACCCTGGAGAGTTGGAGATATGCTCTAGAGAGGAGAGGAATGAAGGTCAGCAGGACCTAGAATATATGTGTGTGAATGAGAGGGAGGATAGTGGAATGGTGAGGATGCAGGGAGTAGAATTGGCGAAGGTGGATGAGTTGAAATACTTGGGATCCACAGTTCGGAGTAATGGCGAGTGTGGAAGAGATGTGAAGAAGAGAGTGCAGGCAGGGTGGAGTGGGTGAAGAAGAGTGTCAGGAGTGATTTGTGACAGATGAGTACCAGTAAGAGTGAACGGGAAGGTCCACAAGAGGGTAGTGAGACCAGCTATTTATATGGGTTAAAGACAGTGGCATTGACAAAAAGGCAGGAGTCAGAGATGGATGTGGCAGAGTTAAAGATGTTAAGATTTGCACTGGGTGTGACGAGGTTAGACAGGATTAGGAATAAGTATATTAGAGGGTCAGCCCAGGTTGGATGGTTTGGAGACAAAGCCAGAGAGGCAAGACTGCATTGTTTTGGACATGTGCTGAGGATGGATGCTGGGTATATTGGGAAAAGGATGCTAAGGATGAAGCTGCCAGGTAACAGGAAAAGAGGAAGGCCTAAGATAAGGTTTATGGATGTGGTGAGAGAGGATATGCAGGTGGTTGGTGTGACAGAGTAAGATGCAGAGGACAGGAAGAAATGGAAACAGATGATTTGCTGTGGTGACCCCTAATGGGAACAGCCGAAAGAAAAAGAAGAAGAAGAAGATATGTTTATTCTATTTATTTACTTATTTATTATTTTATCAGTTATGATTGGTAGATGTTTGCCTTAGTCAGTAAGGTATTATACTTTCAGAGTTTTATTTTTAAAGGTGTCATAGAATTTGTCTGGTTGAATATCAGTTTTTAATTTAAGATCAGCTATTACTACGTTATTTATTGAAAGTGTATTGTAGTTCTCATTGTCCTTCTATTTTTTGAATACCTTGTCATTGCCTCATACTTTAGAACACAGTCTAGTTTTATAGTGAGATTTCATCAATTAAATAATTTTAATAATGATTTTTGTGAATTTTAAGCACGATTTGTTTAGTAAATTAGTATTATTCTTGAAAAAACAGCATAATATTTCCTACTGCATGGTGTATTAACTTTCTAGATTCACCCTAATGGTTTAATGTTTAAGCACCTTGTATATTTATGTCTTACTGATTTATATTTTTGATGGAGTGTTTAATAATGATACTGATATTATTGTCAGCTTCCTGTAGTGTATTGGACTATAAGCAGTTGTTTTCTTAAATCTGTGTTACAAAGAGTACATTTTTTTCTGTGTAGTTATGTTTACATAGTCAAGAAATGAAGACATATTTCTCAGTTAGTGGGTACTGTTACTATTTCCATCTGCCTGGCACCTGGACCCTACTGACTCCTCCTTTTGCAACATTTTATTACAGGCTTTCATGTTACAAAGCAAAAATCCCTCCCTGGGCAGGCTTCACAGTATTTTTCCCCTTCTTGCAGCATATGCATCTGTTGTTCTAACATGTTCTATCTTTCATTGAGTTGGTTGGTGACAGGCAAGCATCCGAGTTTAAGTAACGCTGACAAGGGAGATTTTCACTCTTCGCTGATGTTTGCATTCTAGTCCTATCACAGTCCTAGATGATTTTCCACTCTAATATTTGGTGCATGTAATGATACAAAAATAGAGAAATGTACATTTTTAAGGCAGGTACGTCACCCCCCCCCCCCCCCGTATTGCCATGGTATCATCCCAACAGTCACAGTGATAGTGATGATATATTTTATTGAGAATGTTTACATAATGTTGAAATGTTTAATACATTTGATCCACTTTTCAGAATTTGTTTTATTTCTTTGAATCTTGATTCATTGACTATGTCTTAAATATCATAAACGTATTTTAGAAGTACCATGATTGGAAAAAAAATTTAATTCATTTGAAAAGTTAGACTCAGGAATTTATAAAGGCTTGACTTACATCATTCTGTAACTACTGAAGTTAGGATGTAAGGATGTTGATGCAGGGCTTGCATTTCCATTTGGGAACACTGTACTTCTAAAATATTTATGATTATTTTGTTACATGCTGACATTTCATCCACTGGGTCAGTTTCAGTGTCACTCTACAACACATGTTGAAAACAGTTTTGCTGTCAACATAAAGGGTGATAAAACTAACGAATGCAAGCAGGATGTGAATATACAATTGTTAAACTCATTCTGTGCATTTATTTGACTTTATCAGCTAGAAGCTAAAGCTGGGCCCATTAAGTTGAACTGGACTGTCTATAGGACATGGCATTCAAGGACCTGTTCTGTCAAAAGTTACAGTAAACACCAGACAAATAAAAGTACACCAGACACCTAAAAGTTCTGAAAACAAGAGACTCCATGCCAGACAATCATGTAGAAAGTATCAAAGAGTGGACATCCCCTAACTACTGGTAATTATATTAATCCAGCAAGCCCATGTAGTACAGAAGCTTGCTATAGGCAACATGCATTGAAAATAAATGATACTGTAGCTTTTCTATGATGTTTCTACCAGAAAATAAGTTAATATTTGTCTGTTGTTAATTCAGTGCTCACTTCTATTTGGTGTCACCACACATATTAATGACACATTTGTAAATAATGAATTGCCCCAACTTAACATGCTGCCATTATTCAGATTTAAAAAGTTGAGAAAACATTACTTAATTAAAATACTGATGGCATCCAAACCCTCCATTTACCTGGCAGAAAGAGCACAAGAAAAAACAAACATGGATGTTTGTCATGTACTACCTCTTGTCAAAACAAAAAAAGACACACACACACACACACACACACACACACACACACACACACACACACACACACACACACACACACACACACACACACACACACACACTCACACACACACACACACACACACACACACACACACACACACACACACACACACACACACACACACACACACACTGAAACACACTCCATTCCCCCAGAAGAAAGCTCCCAGATGTTAATGAAATATCAAAAATACAAACTCAGAATTATGTATAAAGAGGATTGAAAAGACAAAGTATTTCAAAACATTCACAAGTCAAAGAATATGACAGACATCATAGCCACATTACTAAAAAACACTAAAACTGATACTCCACTGATAACAAAATTTTGCAGCCTAATTTCTTAATGCTGTACTGTTTCAGAAAATTTAGCATGTAATGATAACACATCACAGCTTACAGTATGTTTTACAAATACTGAGATGCACTTAAATGCAGAATTATTATATTATATTTAAGGACTGCGCTTAGTTGGATAAGAGGATGACATAGCTCACTGTCATTATATGTCCTTATCTCCTGTTTCACTCATTCTTCTATATATGTATGTCTGTGTATGAATGCATGAATGAATGTGTGTGCATGTATGCACATGTGTGCGTGCATGCACGCTCGCGCGCGCGCGTGTGTGTGTGCGTGTGTGTGTGTGTGTGTGTGTCTGCAATATGCGTGTGTGTGTGTGTGTGTGTGTGTGTGTGTGTGTGTGTGTGAGACAAAGATATTTGTGTGAGTGTGGGTGCCATTGTAATTTCACAGTGTAGGGCAATAAATTAATGACAGATTATTTCACAGTAGTAACATAAAAATGCTTACATTAATTAAAAATTATTTCACAGCATCCGTTTTGTAAGTGTAATAATACCATCCAGAGTGGGCAGTGCTGAGAAATACCAGTCCATGCAGAGGTAAGAGAACCTTTGTGTATAGTGTCAGGCTCACAAATCATTTGTATATCCAGTGTTTCCTAATAAAGCCCATCCTTATTAGTGTTGTTACATGTATCAATTAATGCCAGTTCCAGTGGTGGTCAATGGAATCCTCCTTTGGGATGTCAGCAGATATAGGCCACTCAGCCACTTTTTTTTGGTGCTACCATAGAATCATGGACTTTGAGGCTGCTTGACTAGAATAGTACTTAAGACTATACCTCTGCAAGTTTTCTTTAATGTAAGTTAATCTTTTTTATTTCCATTGTAAAAGCCCACCTTCATTTTATAGAACTGAGGATGAAGTTTCATAATTGCTGTTATTTTTTTGCAGCATATCCAGTTTTCATTACCCCATGCATCATACTTAGTGAACAGCGAGCTCATACAGTCATTGTTGTGTGTTTGCACCATGTCACCTCATACCTGGTGACTTGTACAATCTGTTCTGAGCCTCTCTGAGTAATGGATCACATTTATGAGGGTATACTTTTCACAACATATACCAGGGATTATTAATGCCAAGAACAGATTCAGACTTATTGCAAGGGTTTAGTGATGATGACAGAAATGGAGGAGGGGTATATTTGTTGGGGTGGGAGCATTAGTTCTTATCTTATAAGATGTGAATCATTCAGTGTCATAAGTGTGGCTCTAGTGGCAGGCAGTAGAGTTCTCTGCTAGACCATAAAAGAAACCGACAATATTTAAAAAAAACTACACCTGATCCCCAACCACTAATAGCTCAATGTATGGGATGTCATGAGCACCAGACACTAAAGGTGATCAAGTAGCATTCTAAATACTGTATACCCTAGACGAGCTTTTATATCTTTATGTATGTTGGCTGCAATATGGTCCGAATCCTGTGCTTGAGAATAGAAATACATTTTTCAGATGCATTTTGCCAAGAAAAAATTGCAGTTTGTTTTGGAATGAATCCAAAGTAGATACCATTTCCTCAAGGCATCTTATGAGTGATGTAGGCTGCTACTGTGATTTTTATTTTCTTGAGCATCATTTAGCAGACAGGGCAGGGAATTTTAGAAGTCCAATGTGATTTGCTTCAATTCTTGTGGAATGAGTCCAAAACATGAAAATATGTAATGTGTGTCTGTGTGTGTGTGTGTGTGTGTGTGTGTGTGTGTGTGTGTGTGTGTGTGTGTGTGTGTGTGTGTGTGTGTGTTTTAATCTCATGGGGCTATCACGTTGAGTGGAGCTGTCAGTAAAATGAAATGAGCTGCCCACATAGAAATACAATGTCAACAGTTTGCAGCAAACTCTTTTTCCACCTCCGTGCTTCTACCACAGTGCCTCTGAGCTTCTGTAAATGCCAGGTACTAAATGAAGTAGACATTGATTGTAACAAAAAATAATTAAAGAAAAATATTACATATCGCCATACAGCACTGATCTCATCCAGTGAGAATGTTGTAGAGAAATAATTCATTTACAAAGAGATAGTTCTGTCACCTTTCTTCCCAGATGAAAGTGACACAGGTGAATTAGTCTATACAGAATGACTTGCAAGTGACAAACTTTATCTAAATTTCAGTTATTAAATTGATTTTTTGACAGTGTAAATGAATAAACAAAGTTATATACTGACCTAGCTGGCTATTGTATTCTGCGAGTGCAGTGATGTGTTTCCCTGCTGTCACTGGGTTCCTGATTGACTGTCAGTCATCATTTTGTTATTCCATTTGTTCTAATATTTATATAGCATCAATAAGTCAGATATGTCAGATAACAGAATGAGTACTCAGGTGTTTTCCATTTGACAAAGAACTGATTATAAAACTTGTTTTGAATGCCTGAAATTGTGTCAGATATTTGTTTGTTACATATATATATATATATATATATATATATATATATACCTTGTGTACCTATCTGTCTGGTTTGTTGGTTCTTGAATATCAGCTTCCTAGATATTTTGTCTTTGTCCATTGATGTATTATTTATTTACCACTCTGCATTAAATTTTCACCATCACTTGACTACTTTTTTGGCCTTTCTAGTTTTTTACCTAAAAAGAAAGAAAATAATTATTTTATTCATGTTCATGAAAGGGAAAAGCACTTTGAAGAACAGAGATCGTTTGAAATGAATGCAAAAAGGTAATAACATTTTCTGTGTCCCTTATATTCATGATTGTGTAACAGAAAATGCAGAGTTAAAAGAAGTAACACATACACCTTTAGTTTGTTTACTTCAGGCATATATATCTATAGATATCTATATCTCTCTATCTATATATATATATATATATATATATATATATATATATATATATATATATATATATATATATGACACGCACGCACAAGCATGTGTGTGTGTGTGTGTATGTGTGTGTGTGTGTGTATGTGTGTGTGTGCTTTTGGTTGTATTCTATATGATTGAACATACTTAATGCTGAATGTAAAATACTGGCATTAAGAAGTTCAGATGTACAGAAGATCAGACACCCTAAATATTGGCTACAAAAGATTAAAAAAAATGAAAATATTTCCTCTCCTGATCTTCACACTAAATCCCCAATAAAACAGGGCTGAAATTCGTTTCCACACCTCACTACCCCACCTTAGTAATGAGTACTGACTCTAACATAATTTACCTTAAAAAATAAACTGGTCATTAACAGTGCCACTGCCCAACACATACTTGGATACACACACATGCAAAGCATATATTAAGAACACTATATCTGCCCCCTTACCTAACCATGATTCTAACCCAAAAATACACACACTCACACACAAACGTAGCAAACCTATTCTTGACCCTAACTGTAACTCTCAAACACATGCACAAATACTCTCACCCCCTCCAAACCCGACTGCCCTCTCTCAATGAAACATACAGCCGACATTTTGACCATTTTGTCCTTAAGTTCGACATAAAACACCAGCGCTACCATTTGTCGACCAAAAGAACATTTGACAAAATGCAGGGAAACTATATATATATATCTATATATATATATATATATATATATATATATATATATCCCTATCAGTTGATCTTGTTTTGAGAAACTCAAAATTCATGTGGTCAAGAACATATGATCGAGTTTTTGAAAACTCAAAGCTTTTGAATGGAGATCGCGGTACAGCTGGGAAATTTACCCCTTTTTTCACTGTAGTGAAATCTCATAGTTGGTATACATAATTTGTAGGGGGTGTGGGGATAAACGTAAAAAAAAGTAGATTTTTGTGTTTTTTTGTATTTTTTTTATGTTAGAGTTTTCGGAAACTCAATCATATGGTCTCATCCGTATGAATTATGAATTTTTGAAAACTCGATCATCTGACATAGATCGTGCATGCACACACATATACATACTCACACACACACACACACACACACACACACACACACACACACACACACACACACACACACACACACACACACGCACACACAAAATATATGTATGCACAACCTATACATATTTGATAACTGATCTGGCTTCACATATATAACTTAAGTTTCTGCTTGTTCTGATTGCACAGCTTCTGCACGAGTGCCGTACTATGCTAATATAAACCCTCTCTGTGAAAAAAAATCTATGCTCCTCAGTTCAACGGTGTGTTATCCTGTTGTAGCTACTTGGTTTATACTTTCCTTCACATTACTGATTTCTTGTCAGCCTCTATCTTTTCATCTGTTTTCTGGCACAAAATTAGCATATTTTCTCTTCCTTTCCTTTGGATAGACTTTAGTCTGTCAATGCAATTGTACAAATGTCATTTCCATAATACTTATGTCCATGCATGCCTCCTGGCTTTAGTTGCTCATCTCTAATGAGCAAATTAGTATAAATAGTTGTTTGTATAAACTATAATTCGCATTCCAGATAGCATAAGGCACTTCATAGACATGCCTGTGGACATGATGACCTGTGTATCAGATGCCCTAAGTACCTGACAATGATGCAGGCTATCGTCCACATTTCAACCCACGTGTTATGTATTTGTCTACTATATCTTAGAAAAAAAATCTAAAAACAGCTGCTTACGTAATAAAATAAGCCCCACTAAATCTGTGGTACAAAGAATCAAAACAGATGTAGTCAAGGAACAGAGGATGTTTGACAAAAAAACATAATATAGTACTACAAACATTGTTACATAAAACATTTTCTGGGGGGGGGGTTCTCCCATTTCAATTTTGAGAAAGAGTGACCATTCAAGAAAGTAACATCTTTTTCTGAAATGCTATGATCATTGACTGAACATAACATAGAAGTTTCAAGCCCACGTACACATTGCTACAATGATCAGATACAACTATGATTATTCAAACATAAGCAACAAAAATACAACATTTGCATATTGGGCATTTGTTGAGAAATACTATGTTTCAACACACAAGATACTGTCTATATGCCAGGGTCTGTTTTATCTTGTCTGTTCTATATAATGTATCCATAGCAGAAGACAAAGATTTTTCTTTGTTCAGCAGCCTTTTCAGGAAGAGTACCTGTAGCAGCTGTCAGTGGGGCAGCCACGGTAGTGCAGCAGTGTCTGTAGTGGTGGTGCAGCAGTTAGTGTTGTTACCTCACAGCAAGAGGTTCTCTAGCTCAATTCTCAGCTGGGGTGCCTTCTGTGTGCAGTCTGCATGTCCTCTGCGTGGGTTTCCTCCAGGTGCTCCATTTTTTTCCCACATCATGTAGGTGGATTGGACACTCTAAATTGGCCCTAGGCATGAGTGCGCTTGTGTGTGTGCCTTCTGTGGAAGGTTGGGTGCCAGATTGGCAACTTGACACCGTAAAACTACACTGCCACTCATGAGCAGACAGGTGATCCACTGTAGCGACCCCTAACCAGAAAAAGAAGAAGAAGACCTGTAGCAGTTGTCAGCACATCTGCAAGATACCATGTTCCAATGAGTCATCTGTGATTTACCACTCAGTACAGTGTGACAGACATGAAGAACATCTGGGTGGCCAGTACTTAAGCTGCTTTTTGGGCAATTACTGACTTGTCCATAATTGCCAAAATTTGGCTGAATGTTTCTTGTCATGTTGGACCTGTTTTTTTTTTTGCAGTATTTGGAAGGCATACTGACATCTTTAGTTGAGACAACAGGAATTATCCAACATCATCTGTATATGAAGACTTAATTGAATGTTTAAGTCACTCACATACATAATACTCTCCCCCGGATTTACTACTCTTCCATGCAGGACTAGCTTAGTCCTGCACGGAAGTGGCCATTTAGGAGCAGGATGGCAGCGCGCCATGCATATTAATGAAGGCACGCTGCCTGAGCTCCTAATCTTACATGGAGCATGTTCGAGTGCAGGGGGCATGTCTGAGAGCAGAGCTCTCAGAATATATATGCCCCCACAATGAAGAACAGCAGAAAGGCCAAAGGAATGAGCGAGACCAATCATAGGTGTCCACAAATCCCCAGCAACATTCCCCCACGTGTACAACAACAATAGTAAATACATATAAAATAAACAGACCCTTTTTTTTTATGAACCCGATTAAAGCTAACCAATGGTGCGCTGGTGTGCCCATTGCTTAGCTATGGTTAATGCAGCTTAAAAGGCTGAAGAGGATAACAAGGGATATATATGCAAATGAAGCAGTATAGCAATAGAGTAGTGGGCAGAGCATTCTCCTTATGAGCAGGCATTCCCGGGTTTGAATCCCACTGCAGCACTTTCCATGTGAAATCAGTTTATGAACATTTTTTTGCTGTATAACCTACTAAATAACATAATTGTAAACTGGAGTACTGCATTAAATGCACATGTGAGGTGTCAGTGTCATAATGTTGCAAAGTCCCCAGATAAGCACATGTGCCCCATACAGTATATGTACACAGGAATCATGGATACAAATGGAAGGTACAATGTGTAATAAATCACAACTCCATACAGCTTCCAAATCCCAACCTTCCCAAGAACCATTAGATATTACTGTCTAAATCAGTGCAGTTGTAAGTGGGAGTAAGCACCAGTAAGCAAATGTAAACACCAATAAGCAGTAGTAAGCATATTTAAGCACTAGTAAGCATATTTAAACCTGTTTGCATGGGGGTAAGCAATGCGCACGCAGGTTAAACAATTTTAAAGCTAACTCCCTGTAAGCAAAAGTAACCGGAGGTTAGCATTGCTTACCCTCGTGCAAACCTGCACAAACCCGCTTACAACTGCTCAAAAGTGCCTTAATCACTCTGTTTCCAATGGCCCTTGTTCTGCCCAGCAACAAGATAAACAGGCTTGTAGGTCTTGAACCCAGGACCTTATACACTATAGTCACAGTAGTTAACCACCAAGCTGTACAGCAGAATGAGGTATCACCAAACAAGTCCTCACTATAGTGAAATCAAACTGAACCTTTGAAAGGAATCAGTATACAGCCATATGTTCTATAACCCACTACATAACATAAATATGTGAACTGGAGTACAGTAGTAAGCCCAGATGTGAGATGTAATTGTAATAGAGTGTTGAAGTCCCCAATAAAACACAAGGGCCCCATACAGTGTACATACACATGAATCATGGATACCAGGCATATATATAAGATGTAATGAATAATAAATGAATGCCAGAAAGAAAATATAATGTAAAGTCTAATGTAAGCAATGCTAAACATTGTACAGACCAGCTTAGGAGGTGTAAGCAATATGTAGGCCAGCTAACTCAATGTGCCCAGTGTAATACCCCTTTAAACAATGCCAACCTTAGGTAAGCAGGTTTGCCCATAGCCTAGCCTTTTCAAAACTGTCCAATCACCCCCACGTTGCCAAGCTGTAGCCGGAGTGTGTACAGTAACAGAGATGTATGTGCATAATAGTAATGTGGAATCTGGTACTACATGTGGCAACATTCAGGTAGTGTTAACAAACATTTCTCCCACAGGTCTGTCAGATACCAACACTGTGCCCAGAAATACAGGACTGATACCATGTACTAGTACTGTTTACTTTGGTATTGTGACTGATGAAGTTGCTCTGAATAATAAGGTATTACTCATCACTGTCACTCACACTGTCCTACAAAATATAAGTGTCTAGGAAATCCTTCATAAGAGTGTTGTAATAGAAGTTCAGAATGCAAAACCACAGGAGGATTATAAGACAGAAACCAGATAGGAGATATACTGCAATATCTATATAGCACACACAACTCCGATGGACAGTGTTTAAGTTGTAGGAGAATAAGCAGCTAAAATGCTGCAAGAATAAGCTTTTATTTAGGCAAAAAAGTTAAGTTCTAACCTTTGTACTGACTGTGGGTATGTGTCGGCCTGTAAAATCTGATGTTTGCACCACAAATGTCTCACTTTGGCCATTTGAAAAGGTGGCAACCCTAAGACAAAGCCATGGTCTGAATCCTGGGAGTGGAAGTAGGTTGCATACAGAATCATACCCCACAACTTTACAGATCAGACCAGAATGTCCAGTATATGGGCCCATATCTGCTACATGTCACCCTGTCCCCCTGGGAAGTCTGTGTGATGATCCCAGACGTTTAGGCAGCAAACAGGGAATACAACTGATTGTCACATATCTATAAGAACAAACCACCTGTCACTCTAGTAACTCCCAAAACTGTTATGAGAGTAATAAGCCAATTAGGTCCTATCTACACCCCCATGTTGTCACACTGTGACCAGAGTGTGTACAGTAACAGAGTGAGATGTATGTGCATAATACTGTGTAATCTGGAACTTTGTGTGGCAACATTTAGGTAGTGCTAACAAACATTGCTCCCACAGGTACATCGGATATGAACACTGTGCCGAGAAATAAAAACCTTGATATCCTGTACTGGTACTGTTTACTCTGGTATTGTATGGAATTGAGAGTGTTGCAGTTGCTCTGAATAATAAAGTATCAGTGATCACTGTTACCCACACTGTGCTGTAATACATAATATAACTGTGTAGGAAAGCATGTATATGTGAGTGGTAAGTTACTAAAGGTTGAAGAGGGCAATAGTCTAGATATGTCCTGGTACACCTTCATGTGGTTAAGACATGGCCAGAGTCTGTGCAGAAAGAGTTGGATAGCTATGTGCACAGCATTAACCCAGAATCTGGGAGTATGTGTAGAAACAGTGCTAACAAACATTACCTCCACAGGTATACCACGTAAGAGGTGTATACTGCAGGTAAAACAAGTTCGTGTATAATGATGACAGCCAGATCACTGTCCAAATTAAGGCTATAGGGTAGTGTAGTAATACCTGCAAGGTACAGATAATAGCACTGACTAGGAAAGTAATGTGGACTACAGGAATATACTAGTTGTTAATTGACATCTTTCTCTCCCTCCCACCATATCTCCAACAATAAACTACATACCCACCTCAACCAGTATGTAATAACTTCACTCTTCTGATTATGTCCTAGTGGTATATATTTAAATTTGTTTCCATGCATGTGCTATATTGAATTATTCCAACACTGGTGGCATGGTGCCATCAATGTACCTGCATACTGTTGTTATTACCACTGTGGTCCCATATATGCATGTGTCCCATTTGCTATACAACTGTTCCGTATCTGGTGCCTGGGTTAATGGGAATATCTATACATGCAGTTATACCTAACTCTGGAATGTGTTGACTATGACTAACCCACATATGATGATGAAATCTAAACACTATAGCACGTTTGGGAAGGCTGGTCCCAGTGGACCCACCTGTCCCACCTCAGCTGGCCATGACACCGGGCACCAGCATGTCTGGGGCCCACCCCGGGACCTCTTCATCCATTCATCCTGCACCACCTTCGGGTGGAACCACCTCAGGGGATGGGGCTTGTCCCCCCCTAGGAGCGGACGTGGGCAGGAACCTGTCATCTGTCACCAGGTCCAGGTTGTAGTGCCTAGCGAGCTCTGCAGGGAGGTTGGAGATCTGCTATGCCAGCTCAAGGGCCATGTGTCACAAGTAGAAGGTTGGCCTGACTCTGCAACTCAGCCCCCAGCACAGCTACCTTTGGGGCTGTGAAGGTGCAGTGGTGACTGCCCATGGGTGGGGATCTCAGGCCCACTGTTTCCACTAGGCGGTTCATGGCCTTCCGATTTCCAAACACCCCTCCCCATCAAGGTGTGTACCCCTCACATGTGCCATATACCACCCCTGTAGGCATCTTGTTTCTCTTGTCAATTAACCTACCTCCCCAAATATAACTGCTATACCTCCCCAATACTCCACTCTCACCTGAAAAAAGGGCAATCTGTTCCCAAAAAAAATAGCGCCCCATACATAGCTTTCCATTTCGCACACGTGTCCACTGAACACAAGTAACCTGGTGTAATTGACATCACAACATATTATTGTTGTCCTCACCTCTCTCTCAGGGGTTTTAGTGTCCAAATCTATCTGAAAATGCAGTGTATATGCACAGCTGTTGCTGTAGAAGAAATGGGCAGCTAAGGACCTTACCTATACCCTTCGTGCACATCCCTAGCTATTTTTCCTACTATCTTTCCCTCTTTGTGCCCCTTTTTCACCAATTTCCTATCAACCCTTTTTTCTTTTCTTTTAAAGAAATTAGCGCTGGGATAAGTGGGAGTAAGCACTTTTAAGCAGCAGTAAGCTGGTTTAAGCCTGTTTGCACGGGGGTAAGCAATATCTACACAGTTTAAGCAACTGAGAAAATAAATCAGTATAAGAAACTGTAACTGGAAGTTAGCAGTGCTTACCTCCACTCAAACCTGCAAAAAACCTGCTGACAACTGCTTAAAAGTGCCTTAATCACTCTGTATCCAATGACCCTTGTTCTGCCCAGCAACAAAATAAACAGCCTCTGCAAGGCTCAAACCCAGGACTCTGCATACCATAGCCATCACTAAGCCATCTCAGATATACATAAGCCTGATGTTTTCACAAACATATCATCCAGCCCAGTCATTCAACAGTACAGGGAATGTATTCCAACATGCAGATGTATGTGTGTGTGTGTGTGTGTGTGTGTGTGTATATATTAATATCTAAATAGTTATATCTATATATGTAGATATAGCTATATATATATATATATATATGTATATATATATATATATATATATATATATATATATATATATATATATATATATATATATATATATATATATATATATATATATATATATATATATATATATATATATATATATATATATAAAAACCCTCAAGAACCAGTCCAAACTTATAAAAACACAAAGGCAAAGTAAGCTAGAACAACCACAAAGGATTTAAAATTGGAACACAAGCTACAAACTGAAAAACAGGTTTATTAGCGCTTTCGGAAAAAGCAGTGTCTTTCCTTCTTCAGACAAAACATACTGGCTCTTACTCGTAAGTTAATATACATTCAACTTAGTTGATTAACCAATCAGCCAGGTTGTTTAAACCAGGCTTAAAGCTACAGCCCACTAATTTCATTCAAAAACCTTCACATACCACCCCACGTAAATACGACAACAGATCATCATACCTAAAAAGCGCATCTAGCGCACATCCATATTAAGATAACATAACTTTAAATGACATCAAAAGCATTTAATATGCTCTTGTATGACAATTCACAAATTAATAAAAACAAGAGTGTCAATATAGAATAACATTTAAAACCAAATACATAATAACCAAGACATAAAATTCAAAAATTACCTTCTCATAGCTAAATGTTTGAGAATGCTGCTAATAGACACATGCTCGTTAAGCCCAGGAAACATGTAGGCAGCAGTTCTAATCTGCCAAAACAATTCTTCTTTTTCTAGCTGGATTTGCCAGGGTCCCCCTCTAAAGTCAGTTTCAATGTGTTTAAGTATACTAAATGTAAAACTGTGCTCTGGATATTTTAAAATATGTCTAGCCAAAGCGTTAGTAGGATCATTCCTACTAATAGCATAATAATGCTCATAAATGCGCTGCCTTAATTTTCTTTCAGTTTTACCTATATAGAAGGCAGCGTATTTCTCACAGCAAGTGGAATAAACCACACTTTTAGTTTCACAACTAAACAACCCATGTATGCAGCACTACCGATGCATTGGGGAAGTACTAGCCAACAGCATGGAGTGTATCCAAATATTACAGGTGTCACATTATAGGCTGAAGGAGCAGCATATCTGGCATGTACTGAGCATTACATACACATGTCACACCAGTGCGTAATATTATGGATAGAACATAGTAGCCCACACATATAGGGGCCATGCTCATGATGTCCGGACATACAGAGGGTGCATACCGAATGACAGCAGTGAGGCGATGTAAAACCACTATACATATGTCAGGCAGGTAAAGTAGCAACAGGCCTTGTGTTGTGACCGCTTGTGTAGACATTTAGAGGACTGATATGTTACTGAGTGGTAGCAATGTGTGTATTTTAACAAGTGTGATGTAGGATGGGGTACCACATGGACATATATGTGGGACTGTCTGTAAAGCCATGGACAGGTAGGTATAATGGAGGTGTGTGTGTGTGTGTGTGTGTGTGTGTGTGTGTGTGTGTGTGTGTGTGTGTGTGTGTGTGTGTGTGTGTGTGTGTGTGTGTGTGTGTGTGTGTGTGTGTGTGCTGTTAGGCAATGATGTACAGGTTTTAAAGTGTGTTTATTGTTTTCCCCCACAGGTGGCAAGGTGGGTCAGGGTCCCTCCTGCATGCAATCTGATGTTAGTGTCCATACAGAGACCAAAGATGATGATAGTACTGTTGAGGCTCAGGTGGGGTTGTCAGGGGCCGACACTGTGCCAACATTTGACATCCCCCTTTTAGCCACTCCAAGCCTGCACACAGTTTCAGTGCCTATACACACCCCATCACCAGTGGCCATAGCTGATGGACAGCTGGCATTCGGTGGCAGTGCACAAGAAAGTGTGGTAACCATGCCTTCCGTGTCCGGTTGCAGCAGGCATAGCCAGACGCCCAGCAGGGCACCACATAGGCAGCTGTCCCAGGGTGCTCATGGTAGGGCCGCTGGACATCATGACCCTGGCAGAGGCAACATAGCTGGTACCAGCAGGTGCATGTTTCAGGCTGTCATGGAGGCACAGGCACATATAGAATGTTACCACAGACAGGGCCTGAGGCTGCAGAGGGCTGCTCTCACATCTGCAAATGACAACACCCGTGAACTGGCTGGTGCCATCCGTGGATTAACTGAGTTCATGGATATATGGTCTGGTGAGATGATGGCCCTCATCGACCATGGTCTGTCTGTGCTTGAACATGTGGTGGGAGTGCGGCGATGGCCACGTGGACGTAGGCCGGCAATGCCAACAGCTGGTAGTCAACATGGACGTGCTAGGACACCAAGGGGCTCTTGTAGTGGCACTACCAGCCCAGACACTGCAGGGAGGGTGCTGTCCACACCACAGCAGGCCATGAGCATGTGGTCCTGGCCAGTCCCTGGAGGGACCTGGTACCAGCGGACATTTGTCATTGTCAGGTGAGAGTAGCACATCAAGGCCTGTACCTGAACATGCCCATGGAACCCCTGGCAGGCACAGTCCACGTGCCCCTGGCCAGAGGCAGTGAACTACAAACCCTGCCAGGTATGGTCTGCAGCTGTCCATAAACACCTTTATAGGGCAGCCACATGGCAGTACTGTGTGGATGCATACCCACACACTATGCAAACACATCTAGGGCAACCCCACACTTACACAAATCACATCACCATGCCAAGCTCACCACAGTATACCTCTCACCCACACACATGGTGTCAAATGTATGGCCCACCCATGGCCTCTGGCAAACCAACATCACACCCTGTGCATATAATGATACTTGCACCACATCCCTGTCATCCGTACCATCAATGCAGGGACAGGCTGATATGGTCTGATGCACACGGTGACTGCACTACAGTGTACCACAGTACTGCAGTGTAACATGTTGTAGGGAGTAAAGTATAATGCATATATGACAGGTAGTGTAGCCGTCCAGCATTGATGCCTTATAGCTGTTAGCAACATTGGTTGGTTGTGGTCTCTATAATGTTATCCATTTGTGTTGTAGGTACCCATGTGGCAGCACAAGGATGCCCTGTGTATATGATGATACCTGTGCCACATCCCTGTCATCCATACTATCAATGCAGGGACAGACTAATATGGTTCTGATGCACACAGTGACTGTACTACAGTGTACCACAGTACTGCAGTGCAACATGTTGTAAGGAGTAAAGTGTAATGCATATATGGCAGGTAGTGTAGCCATCCAGCAATGATGCATTATAGCTGTTAGTAACACTGTTTGATTGTGGTCCCTATAATGTTATCCATTTGTGTTGTAGGCATACAGGTGTCAGCACGAGGATGGTCTGCAGTCATATTCCACAATGGGGTATGGCACTGTGGTGACACCATAGCTATGACATATCTGGGGTACAGTAGAACACATGTCACAGGTTAATAAAATGGTAATTGCCAGTGCCACATGGACAGGTGACCCGCTGAGGCATGTATACCCTGCAACCTGATATAGACCCATCCACATACATGCACAGTGTTACTTGGTAACACTGGGACTAGACCCCTACCTAGCTATGTAGTGATACTGAAGTGTGTGGCTTACATTGTACACACCACACAGCGTTTAGAGTGAGGTATGTCCCAGGTTACATGTTACATGTAGAACATCCCCAGACATGTAAGGTATGCTAATGAGAGATGTAATGGGTGTATATGGTCAATGCGTAGTGTGACATACCATCATACACACATTAACAGACACATAGCCAAACACACATCTGAGATACCAGGGCCTATCACTGTTAACTAACTTGACCATGTGTCCAATGTGTTACAGGTAGGCTGCACACAGCACATGCTTAACTGGCTTGGATTGTGGTATCAGTTACATGTGTGGTTGATGGTGACAGTGGTAACCATAACCTGGTACATGGGACATATACCGGGTGTACCCTGGTGTAATGACAGTGTAGACAGCACCCACATCCCCCAGTGGATATTGTACTCACTGAAACCCATGATGATACTCTGCCATACTCACCATCACACATTGGCCACGACTGCGATACAACCCATAGTATACCCCAACAGTGGTACTACAGGGATATGCATCTAATGCATGTGCCACACAAGTGGTAGGGTGTTGCATTGTCATGCCTCACCTATGGGCAGCAACAACACCATCTGTACTACTGTGTGGCAATGGGTATTGTAATAGGAGTATGTGGCCTCAGAATGCTGTACCCTACAGATATATGGACATGTACAACTACACAAACATGCCAGAACACGATGGGTATCCCATGCCTACCAACCCATTTGTAAATCACTGTTGTGCTGGCACTAGAAGGCTTGTGTAGCCAGTATGGGGGGAGCTTACCAGGGTACATGTAATGTCCCATACAGCAGCAGCCACAACTGACTATGGCAATGGGTGTTGCATTGGTTGTGAAGGCCCCCATGGAATTCCCAGTACAGGTGTGCTAACACACAGACACTGCTATACTAAGTCATGCACATGTACACATGTGTCAGTACAGGGGTGCATCACTGCAGGTGGTCATAGTTGTGTACCTAGCTATTGTCCAAGGGGAGATGGGTTGTGTAGGGGTTGTGTGTACAGTGGTTTCCTGCCACCTGCCAGGTGGCAGCAGGCAATCTATTGACCGACACTACTGTGGTGACCCTCAGGGTGAGGATGACATGCATCAGCTAATCCTCCAGGTGCCTCCTACACATGGCCACTGAGGTGATCAAGTTGACATGTATGCAACATGCATTACAACACATGGTTAGTATCTGTGATGGAGACCTGTACCCAAGCATGTTCTGTTGACTGTGGTAGTGTAGTGGAGGTACCCGTGGCATGTGGTGCATACAGGGTGACATCTCCTATATGTTCCAGTTCTTACACAGCTCGGCAGAAATGTCAGTGTCAATCAAGCTTAGGTTGCTTGTGCATATCCCAGCTGGATACCTGCCATCTGCACATCTGTACAGGGACTGACAGTCATCAGCTTGGCAAATAGCTATGCAGTAACATGAGTATGTTGACAGATGTCTGACAACAATATGTATGCCATAACTACATGTTAGAAGCCCTCACTAACATGTACTGTACAGACGGTAGTCTACAGTTACATTCCACATAATGGATAATTACCCAGTAAGTGGTATGTACTGTGAGACAGCTCACACACCAGGGATCCAACAGGGAGACCTCAGTGTCCAGCTATGCCTGCAGGTGTGCCTGTTGTCAGTACTACATTTAGTACTCTGCTCTTGCCTGGGTCAGCACTGCCAACATTAGTACTGCCATGATACACTACATACCAGTGTGACAGTGTGTACCCTGGGCTACTACACCTGTATGTAACACATTCACATTGATAGCAGTGCTGTACAGGCCTCATAAGTGTCTGTGTCCCAGACATGACACTCACACCCCTTGCTACTGTAATGACAGCACATAGCGCATGTATTGTACATGGCATTGCATACACTTATTACAGATTATCAGACTGGGTGGTGTGACCTGGTTACCAGGGCTAAGCCATGCTTAGCAAGTATCAACATTGCTGCAATATAACAGCTGATCTGATCTGCACACTGGTAAGCAAAGCCTACACTGTGTAAGCACCTGTATGTTTACCCATAGCTCAGCACTGCTTAGCTTCATGCAAATCCATGCAAACACACTTAAAGCTGCTCAAAACTGCCTTAATCACTCTGTATCAGACAGCCCTTGTTCTGCCCAGCAAGAAAATTAACAGCTCTTGAACCCAGGACCCTGTACACTGCAGTCACAACACTTAACCACTACGCCATGACCACTGTGAAAACAGCTGTTGTTTTACCAATATAGCTGTCAACACACATATTGAGTAGTATTGAACAATTTCCTTTAGTACCTAAAGTCTGTAGCCCTTGTTATTAATATGACTGTTGCATCACGTATGTTGTTTTATCATAATGTACACATAGCAGATACATGCGGTGAGATACATCTTGGATGGTATACACAACCGTGAGGTTTACTCATGACAGGACTATGGTTGTATACATATGTACTTACACATGTATACCCATACATATGTCTGTATACACATCTGTATAGTGCAACATATATATGGCCATGTGTACATCTCTTCATATGTACATATACATATATATATATATATATATATATATATATATATATATATGCATATCTAGATATATGTATATGTATATATAGATATATGTATATAGCTATATATGTATGCACAGTCTATGTGTACAGATATGCCTAGTTATGCTGGTATATATGTAGATATCTATAAATATATGTGCATACATATCTATTCTGATATACCTACTAATGTGAATATATATGTAGATATCCATACATATACGTGCATATGTAACTCTATATGTATATGTGTAGACATATATTGCTCTGTATATGTATATATCTGAGTGTTTATATGTATATCTATGTACATATACATATCCATCTATGTATGTCAATATGCATATGTGTATATATCTATGTAGATATCTGGAGAATTATATATACATATATGCTCGCCATATGTCCTGAACATGGAGTGGAGCCCTACCTCAGCCCCTATAGTCCCAACTTCACAGTGAAAGAGAATGTCAGGTATGTATTGCAGGTATATTTGTAGACTATTGCTACTGTAATAGGGATTGTCTTCACAGACATGGTGTGTGTGGGAGGTCACATCTGCTTTTAACATATGCGCCATTGGCTACTGACAGACAACCTAAGGACATCATAGTACAGTACCACTGCTAGCACAGTAATGCTCCTGTGGACTACAGCAGAGATATTGCCTAATATATGTGGACAGTCTGACACACCCTGGACAGACCAGAGGTATACACAGAACCCCTTAGTGCAAGACATGTGGACTAAGCCTGACAATGTGGATGTTAACAGCCATGTAGATGGGCATAACATGTACCTACTGGTATACATTTGCCCCCATAGGTTATGTATTCACACATGCCTGTCTGTCCTGACACATAATAACCTCTGGTGCAGAGGTGCCATGGCCACATACTACCCACTGTCTATTGCCATACATCTGTACAGCATCTCACTGCTCTGTCTGATATACATGACTGTTATGGTGGCCCGGCAGCAATACATCTGGCGAGTATCTGGACATGACATTTCACTGGGTAAATACACTAAGCTGCTAGGCATGTAACAAAGCACTGTGCAGGCTACAGGCAGACTGGCTCAACACTGGCCTAAATTTCCTGTGGGGAATGCACATGTACCAGCATTTATAGCAGGCTCTACAGGCATGTCAGAGCACAGAGTATGATACACCTGTGTGAAAGTTCATAACCACAACCAATGTGAACACAGCCACAGCCACATATGGTGAGCTAGCATAATATTACAGTATATGGACTATCCTCACATGTGCCACTCACACACTAACTCTACATGTACTGTGCCACTACACAGTGTGGTCTGATGGCTGTCTGTGGTAAGGGACGTGTGTGTATGGCCCTACAAACATGTAAGCCAATAAGGTAACATACAGTGAAGCAGTATGTAACATCAGATAGAACAGGACCCAGAACAATGACATCTACCACAGTCTGTACACAGGCCAAAGTACATATTAACAATGCACACATTGTCGACAATCACCACAAGTACACAGACCTCAGTACTGTACACACAACCACAGAATGTCCAGGTTATGTCATACAATATAACCACTACTATACATAACATGTGTAGCAGTCTGATATCTCACTGGCTTGTTATCACATATGATGTCACTAATTATGGTGTACAGCACATATGCACCTCTTACTGCATGACATATGTACAAAGGTTGACAGAGTTGTGGCTGGAGGCACATACACAGGGCCAGTATTGACATGTTGCTGTGATAACCTCATACATTTACTGTTGTAACAGGGTTTGTTGCCACATATGTCCTATGAGGGATATGAAGTTAGTAACTCTCACAGCTGTCACCATCTTCAGACTGCAATCCTCACACTACCTTCTGCAGTACACAGATAGGTGCTCTGTGGGTAGCACATGAACCAAAAGGCACTACACACTGCCCAGTCTGCAGATAACTCTACAGATGGGGGTTCCTCATAAACATAGCACTGACATGGCAGGTATTAAAACATTTAGGACAACCATATCCACACAGGGTTCCTATCAGCATCTCGAATGTTGACAATATCAAATGCGATATTGTTGATGCGAGAATGCCAAAAGTGCAGAAGATCGAACAGGTAAATGGAAATCTCCGTAAGGGGAGAATTCCATTTACTACAATGTAGTGCAGTCTCGGAGTTGGTATATTTAAGTACTGGGGGATGTGGGGGGCACAGCCTACACCCTTCCAATTTTTTTTTTGTTTTTTATATCGGCATTCGAAAATGTAATAGTTTGATCATTTCAGTTCGATATTTTGTGATTCGAACTATTACATTTTTGATATGCTGATACAGACCCTCCACACACACACCCTGTTAAACCAACATTACTCCAAATGCAATATAACAGCACTTACAGTCTGTAGTCAGGTCAGGCACATCCCCTTCCTGTGTGTTGCCCTGTTTTCACAGTGCATGTTGTTAGAGGTAAATCTCCAATCCATCTGAGATGCTGTTTGCCAAATAACAGATCGAGTTCCTGCTCACAGTGAATGTAAAGGCCCAACACCAACATGATATTCCTAGATATTGGAGTGTTATTCCATTCAATTGGCTATGGGAATGTTATCACAGCTGTTCCACATGCAATCAGCTAGAGGATGGCTGCAATTCGTGCAGAGGCCATCAGCTGATCATGAATATCACTTAAAATACACAAGCTGCTGCCTAAGCAAAGCAGGTGTATGTCTCCACATCCACCAGAAAAGGAGTGAGAGAGGCAGACAGAGGCAAAGAAAAGCCAGGGAGGGGTGGGAGTGTAAAACTTAAGCATGTTTGTATCACACACCTACCAATACAGGGTATCAAACCCCTGACGACTATGTAGTGCTATCACATGTCTATGCAGTTATTGGATGAGACACCTAGGTTACATGTTGAGGAGCCCTCAAAACGTATATGTGATGGTGAATGACATCTGCAACAGGGATATGGTAGCTATATGGTAGATGTAGTACATGTGCCTGTCCCCATGAACAGGTGCCAGTGTCAAAACAGCCACACTCTCACAGGGATGCACACACATTGACACACTTGGCAGGGCCAGGAATACAACTCATCATTAGTGAGATTGCCACAACACATTACTGTGCAGGTATCACATGCACCACAGGGGTCATATGGAGGTCATATGGGCAAAAGCTATGTAGAGGTGTCTGACATCAGACAGCATGCTTCAGTATGCCAATGGAGGTTGTAGTGAGTGTGAATGTGGTCATATGCATCATACAACACACACACAGGCACAGGGTGCCAGTACTGACATGCATGGGTGCATTGCTTCATGGGTGTGTGGTGGTTGACTGTACCTGACAGCTATACAAGGCTAGTTGATGGGTATGTCTTGGCATCAGGCCATATGACAATGGTCTACGTTGGGGCTCAGGGGTCTATTGTCTGGATTTGCCCAAACATTTGGGTATTGTATTCACCATCCAGTCACCTGGGTGATTATTGCATGTGGCCAATGCTGTGCATTGCTTGCCATGTATGTATTCCTTACTCCATGACACGGATGGTGTCTGGGATGATGGATGTACAGTGACATGTGGAACTGTACCTGGGGTGTCTGGCCCATGTTGTGCATACAGATTGTTATCAGATGTGCCAGTACTGGCCTCATGTGGTGGGAACTGTTAATGGACAGCAGGTTGACCCTGCACCTACATTGATAGCATGATACCAGGATTCCCTGGTGTCAGTGACATCTGTCCATACAGGCCATGTTTGTCAGGCATGTTATATCACACTTGATGGCACCACAGGTGTTGCAGAAGTCCAGTGGGGATCATGGGGAAGGTGCACTGTTGGCATGTATGTGCCTATTGGACTGATGGACAGGTTACCATGCCCTCTGTAGCCCACTGCAATCATACCATAGTTACTATCAGTGGACAATATGCAGGGTACTACCAATATAGCAGCTGTTGCCTAGGCAAGTGTGTGTGTGTGTGTGTGTGTGTGTGTGTGTGTGTGTGTGTGTGTGTGTGTGTGTGTGTGTGTGTGTGTGCGTGTGTGTGTGTGTGTGTGAGACATGGTTTGACAGTGTTCTCTTGGTAATACTAGGGTTGCTCACTTTGTTTACCTGGCCTTGATGTCACATATAGGGGCATGGATTTTCACCCCAGCCTCTCGGCTATTTCACATCTGTTATCCCTGTATGGTGGACATTGTGATATATACTAGGACCACCATATAAGAAGTTTGCAAAACCCACTCCACATTGAGTCCAGTTGTTACACACTCACACCCACTGCCACACGGGATACGAATTACAAACGCAGACACGCACACCTGTCATGCTTGGGATTAGAACTCCTGCCTAACTAGTTTATTACACTACAGCACTACAACTCCAAAATGACAACAAACCAGGAAAAAGAATGTGAGCCAGATGAATGATCCACCAGAATGCTAAAATAATTAGAAATCCACTTCACAACACGTAAATACGATCAACCACTGAAAAATTTATTTTAAGCAACAGAACGATCCTGCTTTTCATCAGCGACACTTCGCCAACTTCATCAGAAGTTAGAATTTAACATAACACGCCACTTCCTAGAGTGATTCAAATACAAAAACATGACGTCAACACTGAAACTTTGCATAACATGAACATTTAAAATCACCTTATAAATTAACTTTTAACATTGCCCCATTATACTTTCACTAAAATGTCTTAAAAATTATAAAAATAATAATATTTTAATTAAAACAAAAAGTTAACTGACCACCATTTGTCTAAAAAAGCATTTTAAACAAGCATTTTAAACATTATAAATGGCTGACACAGTACAAATATATGCTCATCCAACCATAATGATACCAAAAACTCTGAAGAAATACTCTGAAAAATATATATGTATATATATATATATATATATATATATATATATATATATGTATATATATATATATATATATATATATATATATGTATATATATATATATATATATATATATATATATATCCTCCTTACTGGTAGCCCATCAACAAGCACTATCTAAAGGCTAACCTTAAGAAATAAAAATCAATCCAAGCTGACCCACTCACTTAAGTACATAACTGATCGATACCATCAAAATTAACTAAAAAATGCTAATAATAAATAATACATAATAATTGTAAATTATTAAGGAGGAATACGATTCACACTGCCTGGTAACGTCTACCTTTTTAAACTCCTCAATTTCAGCATGCTAGCTATGGACAACATACTGTTTAAACCTGGAACATGGTAGGCATCCAATTGTAACTGCCATACCAATTCCTTGAGTTCAAGCAACAAAGATTCAGGGCCCCCCTGTTGTTTGAAACCAACTGGTTGGTTGATAACTGTAAAGTTAAATTCATGCTCTGGACATTCGTTAATGTGTTTGGCCAGGACATTGTCCAATTTTCCCCTCCTGATGGTATACACGTGTTCATATAGGTGCTCCTGCAATCTCCGGTCCATTTTCTCTATATAAAAAAATGGACATGAAGTGCACTTGGCTAAGTACACCACATGGGAACTTTGGCAGTTGAATCTCCCCCTGATGTAAAACTTAAAGTCTCTAATCATAAAGAAGGTACCCGCTTGTATATGCCGGCAGTATTTGCACATACTGCATTTGAACATCCCTGATCTAGCAGTGAACGGCTGGGTGCTCGTTTATAAAATCTTCTTAAGATTCAAGCCTCTCCTGAAAACAACTTTAGGTAATTGGCCAAACTGGGAAGAGATCTGGTTATCTGACACAAGAAAGCTCCAATTCTTCTTAATGATGGACACAATTTCTCCCGCATCAACATTATAAGAAGTGATGAAACTACAGTAATAAAGGCTGCCAACCTGGGCTTTTGAATAAGCCAGGCATAATTCTGAATTGTTATTACTTAATATAGGGAGATAAAACCCATTTTCTCTCTTCAAACAAACCTTGTTGCATAATTCCGCCACCAAGCCACGTGGGTAACCCCTATTCAGAAAAGATCCTGAATGAAAAGACATTCATCCAGAAAAATCACCACCTCATGATACCATCCTGGCTGCTCTCACCAACTGGCCTTTCACTATTGATCTCTTCTGGTGAAGTGAATGGTTACTGTTAAAATGCAAATAAGAATTGGAGAATGTGGTCTTTCTGTGGATTTTAGCTAGGTAGCAACCCTGAGGTATATTCTTATACAAATCCACATCCAGGTAAGCTATTCTCTCTTCAGAGGAATTTAAGGTAAATTTAAGGAATTCAGTAGAGCTGTTAAAGCTTGCAACTAAAGATTCTGCCAGTTCATCATTGCCCTTCAAGATAATAAAAATGTCATCCAGAAATTGGGTATATAAGAGAGCTTTTTCTTGGATTATAGAATTAGAGAATACAAACTCTTTCTCCCAAAAAGCCATCACCAAATTGGCGACACTGGCCGTGCAAGGGGACCCCATAGGCACCCCAACCAATTGGTGATATCATCGGTTGTTAAAGGAGAAGAAATTACATGCAAAAACGATATCCAACAATTCTCTAATCATCAAAATTTCATTAGCTGGAGCTTGCTTGGACATCATTATTGCTTGAATCCATTCCACTGCCACATCATGTGGAAAAGAAGAGTATAAATCTACCACATCGATGGTTAGAAAAAGACTTTCAACACTGAATGGAATTTGACCCACCCTAACCAAAAATGACCAGGAATCCTTACATATGTGGGCCTCACTGGATACATATTTCTTCAATACTGTATCAACAACTTTTGCCACTGCATATGTGATACTTCCCCTTGCGCTAACCAGTTGGCACATAGGGGGTTTTGGATACATTTATGAATCTTCAGATTCCCAAAGAGAACTGGTATGCTGGGGTTCAGGATAGAAATGTAATTGAAAACGTCCACATCAATAACCCCATTAATAAGTCCTCAAAATAAGACTTCACTCGAGTTATGTTGACATTCAACTTGTTTCTTGAGACTTCTTTATAAGCCTTGGATTCCAAAATGGATACCATTCGATTGATGTAATCATCTCCCTCCATAACTACCAGGCCACCACCTTTGTCCGGTTGCATAACCCAAACTGAGGAATTACGTAATAAGTCCAAAAGGTCTTTTTCCTCCTTGCTGATGTTGAAAGGCACTGGTCAGTTGGAATGGAATAAAAAACGAATGTCTAAGTCACATAGCTGCTCAAAAAGGCTTAAGGACGGATGCAAAGGTGGGTTGAAAGTACTAGAAATGTGGAACGGATTATTCAAGATCCTCTGTTCCCCCATTAATAACTGTAAATTGAGTTTTCTCACAAAGAGTTTTAAATCAATGATGGTTTTGGCCAAATGTGCCCTCCGTTAAGGCACAAAGGATAGCCCCTTAGTCAAGAGGCCCACTAAAGGTTGGGGGAAAGAAAAACTTGAATAACTGAAAATTTTAAAATCCTTCCCTGTATTAAAAACTATCTCCATCGGGGTATGACTGATGATTGAGAGACTGTTCTCGAACCCATTCAGTGCCTCCTGTTCCTGGTTCTGTACCTGGTCTTCCTGCCCGGTGATTGTTGGGTTGGAGAGGCTGGGTTCTGAAAATTTTAACTCCGTGTACCTATAGAGAGATTAGTAGGTGTATCCTGTAGACCTGCCCGATCACTCACACTTGATTGATTCTGTGCAGCCGGGTTCCCATGGGTTACACCATCTTGATCTTGATGGGACAAATTAGATCTAGGCTGGTTGGTATCCATCCACTCTCCCCCAGTCAGAGCTGGTGTCCTTAAGTAATTGCCTTGGGATTTGGGGGGGTTTGGATAAGCCACCCCTTCTTTGTATGCTTTAATGTCCCTCTGCAGCTTCTTAAATTTGTTGCCTATGATCTTATTTATCTGTTGGTCAATGCTTGTAAAACTTCTGTCATAATCATACCTGTACCTTGAGAAATTGGAATCATTCCTGATCCCATTATCCAACTTAGATAATTCCTCTGTTAATGAATTAGCTGCTTCCTGATAGTGCTTGCTGATTAAACTCAGAAGTTCAGCCCCATGTTTATCAAAAAGTGAGATCAAGTCCTTATGGAAAGATGAGCCTTCTTCTAACCCAGTCGGGTACTGCCACGAGCGAAGGCCTTTAGGTACAATGTTGGAGCATTGGCATTCTCTGAAATATGTGACCTCCAACTGCAATTTTCTTAACTTGATAAGTTTCAAATCAAATAAATTCAATCTCTGGGGGAGATCGATGCCTTCAGGTCTACTGGAATCGGGCTCAAGGTTCCCCTCTGCATTGTAGAAAGGGAACGGGCGGTTTAACCACTGGTTCAGACCGACGTGTATACAACTTTGGTCTTGCTCCTGTATCCCGGGCATGGTAAATGAAGCAATCCCCCCCCGATTACTTTGACCTATTTCTGCTAAATTGGATGAGACTCCTGTCCCTGCCCCACCAGTCCTGGGGTGCATGGGAACAGTATTTGCCCTGCGATTAACTCCTTCAACTTCTTCCAAAACAAGCAGGGATTGTTGAAAACCGTCCGCCTCAGATTTGAAAGTTTGTGTTGAAGTAAGCTGGCCATGGGTTGTGATGAACTGATAATTCCATCCACTTGTTGTGCTAGTGATTCCACCTTTTGAGTAAGCAAATTGATCAACAAAGTTAAGTCTCCCACTTCCGCAGGTGGCGTTGATTCTGGTGTAGCGGTTGACATGGCTGCTGCAAAAACAAACCGCTCTACAACTCCAAAATGACAACAAACCAGGAAAAAGAACATGAGCCAGTTGAACGATCCACCAGAATGCTAAAATAATTAGAAATCCACTTCACAGCATGTAAATACGATCAACCACTGAAAAATTTATTTTAAGCAACAGAACGATCCTGCTTTTCGTCAGCGACACTTCGCCAACTTCATCAGAAGTTAGAATTTAAAATAACGCGCCACTTCCTAGAGTGATTCAAATACAAAAACATGACGTCATCACTGAAACTTTGCATAACATGAACATTTAAAATCACCTTATAAATTAACTTTTAACATTGCCCCTATTATACTTTCACTAAAATTTCTTAAAAATTATAAAAATAATAATATTTTAATTAAAACAAAAAGTTAACTGACCAGCATTTGTCTAAAAAAGCATTTTAAACAAGCATTTTAAATGTTATAAATGGCTGACACAGTGGAAATATATCCTCATCCAACCATAATGATACCAAAATCTCTGAAGAAATACTCAAAAAAAATTCGGAAAAATATATATGTGTATATATATATATATATATATATATATATATATATATATATATATATATATATATATATATATATATATATATATATATATATATATATATATATCCTCCTTACTCATAGACTATCAACAAGCACTAAGAGCTAACCTTAAGAAATAAAAATCAATCCAAGCTGACCCACTCACTTAAGTACATAACTGATCGATACCATCAAAATTAACTAAAAAATACTAATAATAAATAATACATAATAATTGTAAATTATTAAGGAGGATTA
The DNA here is from genome assembly GCF_019279795.1 of Protopterus annectens. Classification (NCBI taxonomy): domain Eukaryota; kingdom Metazoa; phylum Chordata; order Ceratodontiformes; family Protopteridae; genus Protopterus; species Protopterus annectens. The sequence continues at coordinate 1,057,140,657 of NC_056744.1, read as the reverse complement.
CGATTCACACTGCCTGGTAATGTCTACCTTTTTAAACTCCTCAATTTCAGCACTACACAGTTATAGGACATGCCATGGATATTACTGGAGTATTCCTTCCCCAAAGGTGTATTTCACAGTTAATGACATCAGTGGGATTGCCAAAGTAGGGCATTTGAATTGTAGTGAGTGTGACTAGTCTAAAATGCATTTCTCCCTTCACAGACATAGAAACACACACAGCTGCCATGTGTGGGAATAGAACCCCTACCAGAGCTCTATGTCACAATACAGCATAAAGCTGTTATATGATGCACTACAGGGATTACTGGAGTACTCCTTCCCCAAAGGTGTATTTCAGAGTGAATGACATCAGCAGGATTGCCAAAGTAGGGCATTTGAATTGCAGTGAGTGTGACTAAAGGTGTATTTCACAGTGAATAACATCAGCAGGATTGCCAAAGTAGGACATTTGAATTGTAGTGAGTGTGACTGGCCTAAATTGCATTGCTCCCTACACAGACATAGAAATACACAAAAAGCATCCACAACTGCCATGGGTGGTAATAGAACCCCTACCAGTGTTCTATACCACACTACAACATGAAGCTTTTATAGGATGCACCATGGGGATTACTGGAGTACTCCTTCCCCAAATATGTATTTCACAGTGAATGACATCAGCAACCTTACCAAAGTAGGGCATTTGAATTGTAGTTAGTGTGAATAGCCTAAAAGGCATTGCTCTCTACGCAGACAGAGACACATACGCACAGTTGCCATGTGTGGGATTAGAACTCCTACCTAACTACTTTATCACACTACAGCAGTACACAGTTATAGGATGCGCTACAGAGATTACAGGGCTACAGCTTTCTGAAAGGTGTATTTCACAGTGAATGACATCAGCAGCCTTGCCAAAGTAGGGCATTTGAATTGTAGTGAGTGTGACTAGCCTAAAAAGGATTGCTCTCTACACAGAGACAGACACACACTTACCATGTCTGGGAACGGAACTTCTACCTAACTATTTTATCACACTACAGCAGTACACAGTTTTAGGACATGCCATAGAGATTACTGGTCTACAATTTTCCCAAAGGTGTATTTCAAAGTGGATAACCTCAGCAGGCTTGTCATAGTACAGCTATGGGGAGGGCAGTGTATGTGCATGGGCCATAACCCATCCATCTAGAGGTTGACACACCACATGCGGGCACACTCAGGGTTATATTCCACAGGTAGGTGTATACAGCTGCTAGATGACTACTTCCTTGTACAGTCATGTTGCACAGCTAGCACTTGCTCCACATAGTCTGTAATGCTGACAGATACCAGTGGCTGACATCTACAGTGAGTGATATCTGAACCTCATGTGGTTGTAGCCATTTGGCTGTGTGCTGGGTGGGACAGGCCTCATAATGGATAGTCACTCTCTTCCACACATTTATGTACGTCTACTTTTGGCTTATTATAGTGTGTTGTCCTTGGATATATGTCTGTAATCCTATCCAGTGTGTGTGCAAAGCATGAGTGGTGCATACTAAGGAGTGTCTGCACTAACATCTGCAACTGCCAGATATGTCTGGTCCACTGTTGTTTGCAGACGTGGGCTCTAATGAGCATGCCCAGTATGACATTTCAGTATGTTGTTGTCTGACATTGCCTTAATTTCTCTAAGTGTGTGAGCATGCCTAGTATGCCCTTCTGTACTGAATGTGTGGATCAATTCCAGGTAGTTTGTACTCCAGTGCAGACCTTTGTGTTGTACACCTACAGGTAGCAAACTGTTTCTGAAGGGTATCGGTCAATCATTTGGTAATATGGGGGCAAAGTGTGCAGGGGGTAGTGTGTACCGTAGGTGATTGTATCTGTGCTACTTCAGTTACATGGTACTGCTGTTAGCAGAGATATTCAGACATGTGTACTGTTATATACTGTGATGTTTTATGTCCTCATGCACTATTAGGTGGACATTCCTGCTAACAGTGATGTCTTGGGGGACAGGGGTGTATGCGGTATTGTGCTCAGACTCCTACATATTCATGGTAGGTTATGCCATCCTGGAGGGGGAGCTACAGACACTTGCTGCTGGGTCTGTGTATTCAGTTCAGTACCTTGGTACAGTGCTTGCAGAGGGTCCCATTCTTGTACATCCATTGACATGACAGTATGGCCTTATATTGCAATGGCAATACCTCACAGCTGTACAGATTCACACAGATTACCCAGAGACAGGGGCCATGAGTTAGGACATTACCCCTATTGTGGTGTATGGGTGGGTACGTAGCCACCCATTTATGTGTTTGCAGCCAGGGATAGTGTGTGCACACAGCTTTGTGTCAGACCTTGCATATTCCATGCTGCCCACACCCCCCCTCTGTTATTTTATCCTCTTCCTTACATTATGCATACATTCTCTGATACTTTCCCTAAGGTTATCACCCCATCACAGCTGTTTGTTGGCATTGGTCCACAGTTTATGAAGTGGGACATGGTGGACAGGTTACTGTGGTTTGTCCACATGGCCTTGCATATGGCTTATGTGGAGTGTGTTGTGTTGTTATTTGGGTGTCCATGAAATAACATGCATTGGCAGTACATGTGAGACACAGGCCCTTGGCAGAGGTCTGCGGTCCATTAGGTTTTGATGTGGGCCAGATGTGGCAGACCGTTGCATTCTGTCAGTCCTACAGTCTCAGACCACCATACAGTATATTCCCCTGTGGTGACAGGGTAGGTGTGCTAGGTGTTAATGCCAATACCTTCTCTCACTCTCGATCAGGTGGTATGGATGCTGGCAGGGTGCTACCTACAGCTAGCGACATACCTGCATGGGACACCTGCACTGCATGCTGCATTCTTTCGCTATTACCATATACAGGTGGGGTCATATTGTACCCATTCCCCACACCAGTGGTACAACCAGAGGGGTACCAGTGGGTGGTGTTTGTATGAGCTGAGTGCATGTGCGCTTTGGACACTACTTGCATCTGAGACACAGATATGCATTGGACATTCCAGTTATGCTTGCATGTGCAGGTACATCAGCTGTTTCCCAATACATCAGTGCTACCGCCTTTGTGATCTGTGAGTGTTTGGGCAGACAACACCGGTATCCCCAACTACAGGACCAGATAATGTGATGCATACCTGTATGTACAATTCCAAGGGTGTGTCTATTTCACAGTGACACAATATATACTGTATGTCAGGGGTACTTTCCCCTGTGTACTGCTTGCATATCTAGCCCAACAGCCATGCCATGTCAGTCTTTCAGATGGTGGCACATATTACCACCAAACATTTATAATGGCTTACTGCTAACATGTGTTATACTGGTGGGTATTGTCTTTGGCACTGCAGTTGTGAGGACTTGTTCCTGTCATCAGCAGTAGTGGGCAATGACCACCAGGTCTTACCTCAACATGCATACAAACTGACCACTCTCACACAATATGAAACACACACCAACCTAAGAGACACATATCTGCATATTGTACAGATGCTACAACCTATCCTGCTACCTTGGCCACCTCTGTGCATCTATGCTCCACTGGTATTATACCTACACATACATGTTACTACATTTCTACATAGGGTTGTGGGGGAGGGCACACCTGACTGTTGCAACATGTGTACATCAGATTGGAGGGGGCACACCAGACCATTACTACATTTCTAAATAGGTTTGGGGAGGGCACACCTGACTTTTTCTACATTCCTACACAGGATTGTGGGGGGGGGCACACCTGACTGTTACTATATTTCTGCACAGGATTGTGGGGGTGGGGTACACTTGACTGTCACTACATTTCTACACAGGATTGGGGGGAAAACCTGACTATTTCTGCATTTCTACACAGGATTGGGGGGCACACCTGACTGTTACTACATTTCTACACAGGATTGTGGAGGAGGGCACACATGACTCTTACTACATTTCTACACAGGATTGTGGGTGGGGTACACCTGACTGTTTTTACATTTCTACATAGGATGAGGGGGGCACACCTGACACTTTTACACATTTGCTATGACTGTACTGGTATGTCAGGTACTCAATTTCATTCTGTATTCTAACCTATCATGCTGACTAGAGGCATATCAGTGTGCTACGGATCTTAGCTTTGATTGACCTACATATTAGTTTCTGACTTTCTACCCTTCAGAACTAACATCCCACTGCTTGACCTGCTGTAGTCTGTCTGTGTAGGCCAGGGGAGGGGAGGTTACCCATAGGCATCATTCAGAGGCCATAGCACAGCCTTTGTTTGTGTTTGTCTACAACAGTCCTGCTGGCTGAGGCTATTGTTGGGTATGTGAACCTCCCTAACTGGCATGTGTGAGTCATATGGACACACATGTGGCCCAGCACATTTCCTGCAGTGGGTTTTGTCGCTCTGTGTAGTACTGGCTACTATGGTGACACCAGAATTTGTTACAGATCTCATGGTGCCACTATAGGTGTCTACTATCTGCTGGCGTACCACTCAGCCACCCGATTCCCTTGCATGCTCACATCCATACCATAGATGCAGGCAACAACACATTCTACTCCATTCAGCAATTGGTAGGTTGAGTGACTTACCTTGTGGGTGTCCTAGTATTGAGGGCGGTGCTGCAGGGCTGCCTATTGTGGATGCACATAGTACACTCCCTACACATGGTTGAGCACAGGTAGTGTCATGTTTGGCATCCCTTTTACTGTATGTGGGAGTCAGAGAGAGGTGTTATTCCCTGGGTCCCTCTTGTGTCAGTGTATGTGCTATGCATTGCCTCTTTGCCAAGGTCAGAGCATACTGGAAATGCCTCCTTCTGCCTACTGGGGCAGGCTCAGGCTGTTCCTCCTCAGAGTCACTCTATGCCTGTGCAGGCCTTGGCAATAGTGGGTGGCTTTGTGGGCCTGCCCTGTGCTGTTCCTGCTGCAGATGTTTCTGCAGAATCATATTGTGTAGTATGGCACATGCGATGACAGTTTGGGTACATGTAGCTGGTGAGTACTGCAAGGCTCCACCAGATGTGTCCAGGCACCGGAAACCATGACTTGAGCATCCCAAACACACGCTCTATTACAATTCTGTTCTGTGCGTGTGCCTCATTATGGAGTTCTTGTTCGGGTGGGTGTGCATTTCTGATGAGTGTCATCAGCCATGGCTACAGTGTGTATCCAGCATCCCCCACTAGGTGACCGTAAGGGATGTACCCACTGGCAAATCTAATGTACAGCTGTGTCAGATGCCAGAAGTGAGAATCGTGATAGCTTCCAGGGCAGCCAACGCACACATTCATTATTATGCCCTGGGCATCGCACACAATCTGGCACTTGATTGAGGGGAAGCCCTTGCAGTTGATGTAGACCCTACCCTGCTCAACGTGTGGTGCTTTGATGCAGATGTGCATGCAGTTTATCACACCCAGTACCTCAAGGTATTCTGCAATTTGGTGGAACAGTTGCATATTGCTGGCCAATGCCTCATGGGTGCTGGAGAAATATACGTGCTCACCGGCATGTGCTGACATGGCATCCAGGAACTGGTGGAGTACCCTGGATGCTGATGCCTGTGAGATCCCCATACTATCTCCAGTTGTCCTTTGGAAGGTACCTGTAGCTAGTATTCTTAGGCCAACACATACCTTGGTATCCACTGGGATGGGTTCCCCCCTGTTAGTTCTCTGTGTCAGGCGTGGCTGACACAGCTCAACAATTTGCTGTAGGAGGTCCCTATCCACCCTATAGTGCTCCACTATCTCCAGCTCATGTAGCCCCTGGTAGGTTACCCTGGGTCTGTACACTCTTCTCCGTCTCCTCACTGTGGGTTGGTCAACAGCATTCACATCCTCACCACCCTCATCGACTTCCACAAGTTGTTGTATGATAGCTATTGCAGCCCCTGTCATTTTGTTGTTTTGTTTGTTAAAACTTCCCCGCTTGTATACACCGGTGGTGTAGAGTATGGGAAAAAACAGAGGGGAAGGTGTTTGCATACTTTATAGTAGTGTTCTGGGCTGGGCTGGTCTGCTGCCCTGTGTAGTTGGCTATGTCTGATACATTTCACCTGCCAGCTGTGCTAGTTCTCCTAGATTACCTTCCTACTGCTGTTTTCCCTTCCCATTGCCTTCCTGTTTAAGCCCAGGGGTGTGCCGCACAAACACAGTGCTCAAATGTGCACAGAGCTTCTATTTCCTGGTTTACTTTTTTTTTCTTTAAAACACAGTGCGTGGTGTGCACACCCGCTTAGGCAATGTAAAGAGTGCTAGGCAGCCTCAGACACACCCCTTGCCTAGCTGTGCTAAGCTAGAAGCAAACCTGAGCCACAGTGGTCCAATCCACTTACAGTATGCCTAACACCCCCCCCCCATGATGTCAGCTAACTCCTAGGCTTGCACCAAGCTATTCTTGCTCTTACACTGTTGGGAGCTGACTAGCATGCAGGGGAAATCTGGGATTCACTATCATTTCACTCATTTGCATAGGATTGCCTGCTAATGCATAGTTACATATCTCACACTCAGCCTCACCCCTTAGCTACCACTATTCACTGGCCATGTTGTCTTCTGCCTGCCATTGACTATAATGGCAGAATAGTGATTTTAGTTAGAATGCTTATTTTAGGTTTATTTTCTTATTTTACCCCCTGATCCCATTTGCGCCTCTGCCCAACGCTTAAACAGCCGAGATCGGCTAAAAAAAAATAAAAGTTTATTTTTTTTTCAACTGTTTTCCATGCCAATGGCCTTATACTTGGCCATTAGCATGCTTTCTAAATGATATCCACCCTTTATTTGGAGCTGCCATGGCTTCATTTTGGAATTTGCAGAAATGTACTCCATTACTGGCGGAGTACATTTCTACAGATTACACTAGTCCTGCACGGCCAGTTTATAGCTTCCTGGATTGCAAATTCACCTCATTTGCATGGATTTCTCCTGCAAATGGGGTACTTTGCATACAGGGGCTGTGTCCATGTAGGACTAGTGCATGAGCACTCATGCACACCCCTACAGCTTATTCCTGGATCGCACAGCAGACATATTGCCTGCTGGAGCTCCTGCACTAATCCTGCACACCGTGCAAGGCTTGCAGAATCCAGGGGCCTGTATATTGCTTCAGATTTGTGTGACTGTAGGAACATGTATGTCACAGTATGATATGGTATGTCTATGGCTGTAGGAACATATTTTGCTCATGATCATAAGGTATATTTGTGGCTGCAAGTATATTTATATATGTATATATATATATATATATATATATATATATATATATATGTGTGTGTGTGTGTGTGTGTGTGTGTGTGTGTGTGTGTGTGTGTGTAATCAAACCTTCCTCAAATGAACTTTCCCCATTTAAAACAAAATATGCTAAATCCATCCCAGACCTGGTGTATCTAGAAGTGCCAAACACCTTATGCAAAAAGACAATGCTTGGAAAATGTAAACCATAAATAAAACATTGATAAATCTCCAAAATCAAATGCCTGAAGAACTATACTAAATGACATATTATAACAGATAAAAATATTTTACAAACAGCCAGGACTAAATCTATAACGACTCAAAATTTTTCTGCTCATCTCTAAAAAAACATTTGAACCCAGGCCACAACTCCAAACCATCTCTCACTCATATATGTCCTAATGTTTCTGAAAGCACTTACTTCCTCTTCCACTTCCACTTCATTCAGTCAGTTTCTTCCCTAATCAGTAATATAACCATCTACTTCCGTAATCAGTAACATAATCATCTCTACCCCACATACTCCTTCCGAACTTCATAACCTTTTCCACTTCTTTTTGCCAGAAATATTCCCCACCTGCACTATTAAGAGACATTAAGTTAAAATTTATCACTCTAGCTCCTGACAATTTCCTGCTGCATATATCAAAATGACTGCATATGCAATTGTCTACCCAGTTTAAATCACAATAAATCTTTCTATCAAAGAATCCTGCACTCCACTTTTCTGAAAAAATGTCACATTCTACCTCTTCATAAATGTGGTAACTCCACTGAACTCACAAACTATCAGCCTAGTTGGTGCCCCCCACCCACCTAAGGATTTATCTTTGTATCTATAGTCTTTAACATATTCATAAACAGCATCTGTACAACAAGTAAATGTGCTCCCATTATACAGTACACTGATGAGTCCACCCTAATCTGATGTTCTCAAAACCTTAATGATCTGCAAAACAATAACTAAGGAATTCTTCACCTCACTTGAAACATGGTTGGACTCACACCTATTTCTTAATCCAAAAAATGAAAAAAAAAGAGTAAAATGAATTCTCTTCATCCCCAAAATAATTTGATGCTGAAAACTCTCCGTCTTTAATGCCTGTTCTGTAAACAATAATTAGAAATGGCTCAGCATAAAAAAACTGCTAGGAATCCATATAAATTGAAACATGACATTTCATTATCATATTTAAAGCATTATAAAAAGAACACATCAGAAACTAAGCTCTTGGTGAAGAATCAAACCATATCAGACAGACACCTCAAGGAGACATACTGTCTCCACACTCTTGCTGCCTACAGCCTCTATGCAGCACTCATTTTTACCAACCTACAATCAACCCAACTAAATAAGCTGCAACAACACTCCAACAAACTAGCTAAATTTGCGGCCAAAATTCTCCCATCCCAGAACTCACCACTGTCAAGTGCTCAAACACCTGCATTGGCTTAAACTGCCTTACTACCTTATACATTCCCAACGTCTTACTACCTACCCACTCATCCATAAACCCAACAACTGTTTTTTTTTTTACAAATTGAGCCCTATAGCCCACCCAGATCCTTATGCTCCAATGAAAATGTTTTCTTATTCTTATCAAAATCGAACAATTCTGAGGATGGCTTTCTATATTCCACCTATGTAGTTAGAATTTAGAGTACTATTCCCCAACCTTAAAGAAAGACTTCTCTACAAGCTCCTTTAAAAAACATCTGAAGTTGCACCTAATAAATGACTGACTTTGCACATGTTCCTCACTTACATAAACGCACAGATAAGCATAAGACATATCATATCAAACTCCCCTTATTCCACTTCATTTTTTTGTCTAACCTGATGACTTCTCCACGTGTCCATTTCTTTCTTGATCACTTCATATTTTCATAGTCAATTCTAAATTAGATCTCACCCAATCATATCACTTTACACAGTAAACAACTTGCTTAATACAAATTTTCCTCTAATCACCTTTTCTCATTTTTTCACTTTTACTATTGTATACATGCTATAAGTCTCTATAGTCTCCTCACATTTATGTGCCTCTAAGTTCCATTTCCTCTATTATGTATGTAGTACACATTTTAGGAACTGTAGTCTTGCTCTCATCCCCCCATAAAATGATTATCTAGAGTTTTAAGTATTATTATTATTTCTTTAATTTCCCTAGAATGTACTTGCTTCAAAAGTATATTGTTTCACTTTCCTTATTTGTGCCTCTGTTTGTATACTTTATTTTTGAATGCACATAACTCAATCTGCCTTTAGTATTGTATATATGGAGCTTTTCTCTCCAGGCCTCTGCTGAATATAGGTTCTTGTACCCAGTTGAACTTTCCTGGTAAACAAAAATAAGATAAACATGATGATATGGTCTTTCTGTGGCTGCAGGAACATATATTTCAGACAATGTTGGGGTATGTCTATGAGTACAGGAATACATATTTAAAATGAAAACATGGCATGTCTGTGACTACAGGAACATATATTTCACATAACAATGTGGTTTGTCACTTGCTGCAGGAATATATACTTTATCTAATGATGTGGTATATCTGTGTCTACAGGAAAGTACACATGTAAGTAAACCTACTATAAAAGTAGATGCGCTGATAGATCATTGTTGCAGAAACCTAAGCTATGTGGGTTTATCCCACCTGCACCAGACAGTTTCCAAAAGCTGTAGGTGCCTTTGCCTGTAACACATGGAGAATGGTTCTGGCAAAGTCACTTCTCAACCTGTAAAAGAAATTCATTTTGTAATGTTTTGTAAAGTTATGCATTGAGGACCATGATCTGACTTTAGGGTCCTTCTAGAGTCCTACCCTTTCCAGAAAGCCATAGAAGAAGCCAATACCTTTATGGAATTCGGTGTAACCTTATCTGGAAGTGGTTTGCTGTGGTGAGTGTAATAAAAAATAATAGCATGAGACAACTGTGAAAAAGCATTGACTTTGAAACTGGCTGCTCTTTCTTCTTACCTTTATAGGAGACAAACAGCTCATCAGCTTTCCTGAAAGGCTACGTTTGTCCAAGTAATATCTTAGCTGTCTGTGTATATCCAGAGAATGTAAGATTCTTTCTCCCTTGTTTCTAGGATCAGGAAAGAAAAGCGGGATGTTATTGGTCTGGCTTAAAGTAAATTCTGAAACTACTTTAGGCATAAAGGTATGATTTGTTCTAGGAAACTCTTTCCTTCTGAAAAATTAGATAGATTTGACTCACCCTTAAGTGCTTGTAAATCAGATACTGTCCTTACAGATGTCAGATCAATGCATAAAACAGTCTTGTTTCTTAAGAAACTTAAATCTAGCTTATGAGCTGGTTCAGATGGAGATTATGTATTGTTTTCTGGGTGAGTGAATATGCAAGATCCCTTTCAAAAATTGTTTTACTTGTGCATGTAAGAAAGTAGGGGATCCATAGGCAGACAAGAAGAAATGCCTAACAAATGTACTTTTAGAAATATTTCTCACAAATAATAAAGAACCAGAGGCATTCAAACCAAGTGATGATCTTGGCTCATAGAGTGGCACTAACTAGAATTTTTTTCTACTTGCTAATATATGACTTAATAGTAGAAGACTTTCTCTCCTCCTCCACAGGAGTGAAAAAAAACATCTGTGCTCCAGACCTGTCTAAAAGGAATCCTGGAGCAAAATTTCTTTAGTTGTATGTTCTCAGAGGTGGCACGCTAATCTGCTTGAGGTGTTCTGCATAGAAGGATAATTATTTTAAGAGCCCTAGATGATGTTTCCAGGTGTGTGGGGTCTATCTTGGTCCTGCTGAGCTTGTCTGCAATACAGTTTCCTATGATGGAATGTATGAAGACATTGAGCCAAATTGCTAGACACCAGACCATCATAGCTAGCATGCAAAAGGGGTAGGATCTTGTATTGTCTTCTTTGTTTATGTACCACATCACTGTGGTGTTGTCAGTATACACTAGCAGAGGTCCTGGGAACCAGAGAAAATACAAGACATTCAGTGCTTTGATAACAGCCAACACCTCCTTAACCTGTATGCACTTCTGTTTGTCTATGGCTTCCTACAGAGGTTGCACTTTTATTCCTTTTGAAACTTCTTGCTCAACCAGTTCTGAAGCATGAATGGTACTGAGTAGAGTGGGAATGAAGGGGAGAAAGGAAGACCTGGATTGCACCTAATGTCCCTTTTCAGAAATCTCAGAACTGAAATGTGAAAAGCCAAAGCATGTAGTTGCTGAGTCCACACTAATCTGAGGTACTATTGTATTTTCCACATGTGTAGACTGGCAAAGGGTAGCATGACTATAATCAATGCCATATACTCCATACACTCCAGAATTCTGAGAAACTCCCTTGTATATGTTTGGTTTAAATTAGAGAAACTCGGGAAGTACTCTTGGAGCATTTCTACTTTGGCTGGCAGCAGAAAAGCTTTTTTTCTTGGTGGATTCCAACAGCCTTCCAAGGAATACCATCTTGTGTGAAGGGATGAAAAAAAAAACTCCTGCCAAGTGGTTTGAAATCCCAGACTGAGTAGACATTTCTGGATAGTTTTTAGACACACTTGGCAGCTAGAAAAACAAGAATCTGCAAAAATGAAACAATTGTTAAAATATGGGAAAAAATGAATGCTTTGGAGTCTGCAATGAACTATGACTGAAGCCAGACATTTTGTAAATACCCTTGCAGAAGTGGAAAGCCAAAGGATGAAGCAGAGAACTGATAATGTCAGCCAGATCCTGCAAAACTTAATAAATGCCTGAACTGTTTTGGAACAGGAATGAGGTCAATAGGCATCATTTAAGTCTAATTTTAGTATAAAATCTGAAGTCAGAATCAAAGGGACAAGATTGTAAAGTGATAACATCTTGAACTTGGGAAGCTTGACATGGAGATTTTAAAGTGGAAAGATCTAGTGCATGATCCCTCTGGTTTGGGAATCGGGAAAATCCTTGAATAATAGCATTTGCTTGTTAGAAGACTGACCAGCACGAGTTGTATTACCCCACAGAAAATCATGTGCAAAATGGGAGAATAAAAGTGAAATCTGGTTCCTTGAGTAAAAGAGAATTCTCCAGAAAGGAGGGGAGATTCCCATTAACAGGAGTAACCTTACTGGATCACCCTCAGGACCGAACTGCCTGGACTTATCTGGAGCCAAAGCAGCAGTTGAAATCTAAGGGAAAAAAGAGATTACCAGAGTAGGGTGGGGGCTAAGAACAGATGGATAGTCATGCTGACTGGGAAGGCTGTCCTTGATTTTTTTTGGGGGGGTTCCTTTTTATTGTGTGTTACTTACCATTCCTTTTTTTCTGCCTGAGTACTGTCCCTCTGCTGCTTAAATTGTAGGAGAAGGGGGCTAAGATTGTGTTAAAACCTTTACCCAGTTTCAAAAGTTGTGCATCTCCTTGTATAAATCTCTGCTTTTCATCACACTTCTTATGTACCTCAGCCGCAGATGTGCCAAAAAGAGGTTATTCATCTAAAGCAAAGGGTAAGATCTCAGATTTCACTTCCTCAGGAAGGTTTTGAGATCTAAACTAAGCAAGTCTTCATAAAAATGAGTCAAAAACAGACTCCATGGTGGAAGATTCAGAGGAGTAAGCATATGCTGTGTCATCTGAGAAACATCTGCCAAAGAAGCATTTATTGGATTTTTAACCTCAGAAAAAGACAATTATGTAATGAATTTTGCATATTCTCAAAAGAAACAAGGAAACACTTTAATGTATGTACTTGATAATTTAAAATCCTAAAAGTTAATATACTACAAGCATCCATTTTCTTTCCCCACCTATCTATTGCTTGTTTTCCCCTTCCTTATCAGGGAGAATAGGATTGTACATATTAACCTGTTTGGCAACAGCATATTTAGAAAGATATATGGCTGCTGCGCTTGCCTTAGGAGTAGAAACAGGAGTAGAAACAGGAAATTATGAGACTAGGTACCTTATATAGTCTATCACACATTTTGGTAGCCAAAGATTGCCTGCCTGGTAAATAGGCAGCGGTAAGGAAAACATTGTCTTAAGCAGGCAACACAGAAGAGATTTGAGAAGCTTTAGGCATCTGTAATTGCATAAGACATAGTACATTTTCTTGGTCTTAGAGGCTTCACTCTGTTCCCACTGAAATACCTCACTCATATTAGATAAGATTTCTGAAAAGGAGATTTGTTCATTAGGGATTTATAAAAGACTGCTTTCTTCAAAATTTGAAAGCACAGACTGAGTAGGCTATTTTAAGCCTAGCCAATTAGCACATATGAGAACCAAACCCTGCACTTTGTATCTAGAAGGTTAGCACTTTAACCATTACACCAACCTCTCATTTCTTTGCAAAAAAAAGAATACAATTTATGCATTTATTAGGAAGGATTTCTCCAATGGGGACTTATCAGCCCTTAGCTTAAATATCATAGTTAACTGACAGGTGGACCACCAAGCAAAGAATTAGTTCTGAAGCTTTTGCCAGTTCTGCTACCTTTTATACAGCATGCTTCTCGCACTCCTGGCAGAAGGAGCACCAGTGAGGCATCCAAAGCTTTTGAAAGCTGGCCAGTGGAGATGGGGTAAACACACACAAACATAACTTAGGCTACTGCAATGGGGATTTATTGCACCCATCGGATATTTAACATGACTATGTTGTATTTCTCCTGCTATAGGAGCATATTTTACATGATAATATGATATGCACTTGGTTGTCACAGCATGTTTTTCAAATGATGTTGTGATATCTGTGGCTATAAGGTCAAATATTTCTCATAATGATACAGTATGTCCGTGGCTTCACATCAAGACAGTAGTATATCTGCCTGCAGGAATACATATACTGTACGTATATGTGTGTATATATATATATATATATATATACATATATATATATATATATATATATATATATATATATATATATAGGTCTACCTGAAAACGCCGAAAGTCCACAATGCCGACAACGAGAACACCGATACCAGAAGATTGACAATGGAGAAGACCAAAAGTTGAGAATCCCGACGCTGAGAACACCGACATGTTAAGGTAAGTGTGCGATAGGGATGGATGTTAGGGTCAGGGTGTGGGTAAGGTAAGTGTGTGATAGTGACGGACGTTAGGGTAGGGTGCTGGTCAGGTAAGTGTGCGATAGTGATGGAGTTTAGGTTTAGGGGCGGGTTAAGTGAGTTAGGGTTAGGGTGCGGGTAAGGTAAGTGTGCGATAGTGATGGGCTTGAGGGTTAGGGGCGGATGAAGTGAGTTAGGGTTAGGGTGCAGGTAAGGTAAGTGTGTGATAGTGACAGACTTAAGTGTTAGAGGCAGATTAAGTGAGTTAGGGTTAGGGTGCGGGTAAGGTAAGTGTGCGATAGTGACGGACCTTAGGGTTAGGGTTTGGGTTAAGGTTAGTGCATAGATAGTTGTATATGTAAGTTTTGTAAGGTTTTTGGTGTGCTTGTGTTGTGTGTGTGTTTTTTGGGAAATGTATTTGTTTTGCTGATTGTTGGGATTGTGGTTTGTCGGGCATGTGAAGTTTCGTGTTTTTGAACTTTCGGTTTTGTCGTGTCGGTTGTTTTTAGTTGTTCGTGTTTTGGCTTGTCGGTGTTATCAGGTAGACCCATATATATATATATATATATATATATATATATCACTGGGAGCATGGTTGTTGCAACAGTAATAGACACTGTAGAAACAAATATGGCTAATATTGTGCATGTCACAGAATGACAACTGATGGACTGCTATTCACTGTGAAGGTTAATATAAACAATGAAGCAATACTAAAATGTATAGTATAAAAGTGAGAAATGCAATGATTTCTCCAATAACCTGTTTATGTGGAAGAAGTTACAGTAATCTATAAGAAAGAACAATGAAAATGAATTTTCAGCATATTTTGGACAAAGGTGGAAAGAAATGCAGGCTATAGTGCTTCTCTAGTAAGGCACTAAAAATATAAATGAATAAATTATGTTTGAGTAACATAACTAAAAGATGAGCCAAGGGACTATAATTAATACAGAGAGTACAAGTAAATTAGATACTTATTAGTGCAAACAGAAAAAAAATGGCTTGTGGAAACAAGAAAGAGCACATGACACACTTAAGTAAGTAAGCAGAAATAATGATTAAACTATTAGATGAATAAGCTAGATGCAGAATGACCAAGAAAATATAAATGTTTTGGCTAATACTTGTAATAATATTTTATGTGAAGTTAGAACGAGGGTCAAATATTTAGGGAAAAGGATATATTATATATATATATATATATATATATATATATATATATATATATATATATATATATATAAAAAATTGGTATTAGAGTCTTGAGTGCCGGTTAGACGAAATTCGGAGTGCCGACTAACAGTTAGGCGATTCTGTTTTATCTAACCTGCATAAGTGCAAGGGAATCCTTTAGCGAATGCAAAGTGCATTCACACAGCTGTCATCGGTGATGTGAATGCAGTAAGGTCTGTTCTCAGTACAGTGGGGATCGGGAAATTACTCTTTTCCCCACTGTAGTGCGACCTTCGGAGTTGGAATATATAAGTGACAGGGGGTGTGGGGGGTGCAGCCCCCCTGCAAAACATATGAGTGTTAGTAGTACGGGTGGAGGCTGTACTGCTTGCTGTTGTAGCTTTCGTACTGCAACTAAGTCGAATTCGACTTGTGCAGTACTTTCGGCATTACAAACAGTTTAATGTTGTGAACTTCAGAGATGTGAATCGCAAATATGATAGGTTTATGATCACATCTTCAATGTTATGATAGTAAACTTAAATATATATATATATATATATATATATATATATATATATATATATATATATATATATATATATATACATATACATACACACATTATAAATATGATTAGACTGTCATGTATCAAAGATTGCCAGTAAAGCACTAGGGTTTTTTTACCTGGTAGTATCCTTAGAAAATGTACATAATGGTCCTTGTTAAGTTACTAATATAATGCAAACACACAAAACCACACAATACTAGTCCACCTTGAAGAAGTTAAAGCTGTGTATCAGGTGCCAAAAGCATGACCACAGAGAGGAAAAATAACAACAAAATATTTAAATTTGATTTATTCAGTAAAAAAATGTTGAACACTTTCATCCTAGCAACATTTAGGACTTCATCAGAACAATGAATAACAGAGAAAATTCCAATGTCCATGTTCTGTGCAGCTGTTGGAGTCTCCTGAGTAGGAAGGGAGAGCCACTCTTGTCGGTCTTGGGAGAAAGAACAGGGAAGGCTTCCCTGTTGTGTCAGAACGTTGTACCTAGCAGCTGCCATTAATAACACAGCTGTCTCCATTTTTCCTTCCAAAAAGAAATAGAAAACCAAAGAAATATTGACTCCTCCTCAAATTTCTTTGGATATGAGTAGTTTACTAGGGATGAGTTAAGGGTTTAATTCAGGGTATTGATCCTTCTTGTAGAGTAGTTTCTGATAAAAGAGACATGCCCCTTTTCCTGAAAATATTCACGATTCAAAATCTGAGCAGGAAGATGTGGGGACACATTCAGGGTTTTGTCCTCAGAGTTTTGATTGAGACTCAGGGGAGAGCTCAGTTTCAAATTCTTTATATGGGTTTTTCTCTTTCTCTGAGACTATTTCTAGAATGGTGTAGTGTTTTTAGTTGGAGAGCACTTATGTTTCTCAGTCCCTCAGAAACTACTATGATTTGTTGCAGAAGGATTTTCCAGAACTCCCACCTATTCTTCCTGTCCTGTCTGCTTTAGATGATGTGTGTCTTAACTGCCTGCAGTGTTCCTGATAGTCAGCCAGCTGTCCCTAAAAAGGCAGTTAGGATGTATAAAGCTCCTTAGCCTTTTAATTTTTACACTATTCCCAAACCTGACCCAGCAGCTATAGCCATAGTTGACCCCTCTGCTGCTAAGCACTTATTTAACTTCAGTCCTACTAATTCTAATTAAGATGGGAACGTTATTGATAGGTATGCGAAAAGTGCATACCTCTGCAACTTTTATTTTCAGAATATTAAATTGTCAGGCTCATATGCTAAAGCTTGTTCTGACATACTGTGAAAGTATGAAAATATTTTATCTACAGTTTCTTCTTGTGAAGAAAAACTGTGTTAAATAACTTAGTTTATTATATTGCACAGGTCACAACTCATTGTTTGGAGTGTGCGTATGACTCAGTAACTCAGTTAATTATATTGCACAGGTCACAACTCATTGTTTGGAGTGTGCGTATGACTCAGTAACTTAGCTTATTATATTGCACAGGTCAAAACTCATTGTTTGGAGTGTGCGTATGACTCAGTAACTTAGTTAATTATATTGCACAGGTCACAACTCATTGTTTGGAATGTGCGTATGACTCAGTAACTTAGCTTATTATATTGCACAGGTCACAACTCATTGTTTGCAGTGTGCGTATGACTCAGTAACTTAGTTTATTATATTGCACAGGTCACAACTCATTGTTTGCAGTGTGCGTATGACTCAGTAACTTAGTTTATTATATTGCACAGGTCACTACACATTGTTTGCAGTGTGTGCATGACTCAGTAACTTAGTTTATTATATTGCACAGGTCACAACTCATTGTTTGCAGTGTGTGCATGACTCAGTTGATACTTCTTTCAGGGCTAAGGACACTGGTACTGTTTTAAAGATGTTTGCTTGGCTGCATTGTCAGAACCTCCCAGATGATTAAACAGATGAAATGTTGAATTCTCCCTTAGAAATTTACTGTTTGGCCCCACTGCTGCAGAGGTGATCATGCAGTGTGATGAATGGAGCAAGCTGATCCAGGGAATCTGTACGATTTATCAGGCCTCCTTTACCAGATTCTCAAAGTTATTTTCTTTGCCAATATCTAGTTTTGGAGAAGAGGCAACAGGGTTCTAAAAAGGAGTTTCAAACCTCCCAAAACCAAGGACAATCCAACAAGTCTAAATGACTATTTAATAGACCTCTTAACCTCCTCACATGCTGGCTGTCTGTCTTTTCCAGAAAGTCTGAATCTACATTTTTCTCTTTGGCAGCATATTGTTTCAGACAAATGGATTCCAAAAAATCATTCCACAGAGTTACAGAAGACAGTGACAGGAAATTCCTCTTTTCCTGGTAGTCATTCCTCATCCTGCAGATCAGACAGTTTTGTTTCCACCTGTTCTTCATCACATGCTATCCCCAAGGAGTGATAGAACCAATTTCTCCTTCCTAGGTGAGGAAGAGGATTTATTCAAGGATGTTCCTAAGGCCAAAGAAAGAAAATGCTTGGAGACCATTTCTGGATCTTTCTTTTCTGAACCTTTTTGTGATAGTGCCCAAATTCAAAATGATGTCTCTTTACAACTTGTTGCTTCTTCTTCCTCTTTCAAGTTTCCTGGCAACACTAGACTTAAGAGATGCTTATCATCACATCATTATTCATACAGACTTCAGGTGTTTTTTAATGTTTTCTGTGTCTGGATTGCATTAGCAGTTCGCTGCCTTACCCTTTGCACTATCCACTGCACCAATAGTGTTCACAAAGTATCTAGTTCCAATTGTAGCTCATTGCAGGCTACAGGGTATCCACATTTTTTCCATATTTAGACAACTTGCTTATCTTTGCAGAGTGGTTTTCAAAATGTCAGATGTCTCTCTTTTGGGTGAGAGATCTCTTGCATGAGATGATATGCCAAGAGAACATTCAAAAGTCTTTCTGAACTCCCTAATACACAGGATTCTGTTCCTGGAATGTCAGTTAGACACTTCAGTTCAAAGGTATTTTCTTCCACAGGAAAAAAAGGAGATCTTAACCTAGATCTATTTCTAAGATTTTCTACCCAGGCTTCAGTCACTGCAAGGGAATACTTCAGGATTTTGGGTCTCATGGCATCTATGATTCTCATGAACCTTTGACAAGACCACATGAGAAAGGTACAGTGGTATCTGAAATCTCTTTAGTCCCAGAATCAACACTTTATTTTTTCAGATTCCAGTATTGGGAGTTTGTCAGAAGGGAAATGGTTTTGTGATATCTTTAAATCCAGGTCTTCCCTTCTCTCTCTCTGCTCCAAAGCATTCAGTCACTACAGACACTTTAGACTTTGTTTGGAGAGCATTTTTGGGAGGAATAAAAGTGCAGGAGTGGAACACCAAGAACAGATGCAAGTACATAAATATCAAGGAGGTGCTTGTCCTGACTAAGGCACTTAACTCTCTGAACCATCTTTGGTACCCAGCACCTCTCCAAGTGGTTACAAACAATACCACAGTCATGTGGTACATCAACAAGCAAGGGCGGACCAGGTTGTACCCCCTTTGCAGGCTAACCATGTTAACTTGAGATATAGCTTCACAGCACAGTCTCACTGTACAGGCATATTACATTCTGCAGAGCAAAATTCTGTAGCAGACAAGCTGAGCAAGTCCAGGGCAGACCCTCACAAATGGAAACTAGATCAGACGGTCTTCCAAGATTTGATTCATCTGTGGGTAGTTCTTTGAGTATATCTGTTTTCCTCCTTCTGAACTATCAACATGCAAAATTCTGTTCCAGGGTTCCATACAGGAAGATCTGGAGGACAGATGCCTTTTCTTTTCTTTGGACAGGAATGTTCCTGTACACCTTTCCACCCTTTCCACTAATCTCCAGGGTACATCTGAAGATTCAGAAGGAATCCACCAAGATCATTGTGGTGACTCCCTTTTTGCCCAAGCAACCATGCTTCTTCCTTCCTTTGGAAATGACCAGAGGCACTTACCAGTAGCTTCCTCACAGAATGGCTCTGTTCATACAAGAACAGAGGTGTTTGATGCACCCTGATATCAAGCATCTTCAACTGACTGCCTGGATGTTTCCTTTTAGGAACCTGCTTTCTTTGGACATGCAGGAGATACTATTGGAGGCAAAAAGGCTGCTACTAGGAAATCATATATTAGCAAATGGAAAAGGTTTTCTAGCATCAAGAACATAGCCAGCACCTGTACAGGGCTAGTTCTTATCTGTTTCTTTAATATTTGTGTGAGTTACTATCCTATGGCCTTTCTTTTTCCTTCATCAAGGTTTATTTATCTGCCATTTCAGCATGTTTAACCATGTATCTTCCTCTTTCAAAGCAGTCTCATGTCAAACTGTTGTTGAAAGGAGTTTTGCATAAGAGGCCTCCAAGTAAACCAGTGTCCCCTCCTTGGGATCTTAATTTTGTGTTAGGGAAGCTAATATTTGCTCCATTTTAACCATCTAATCTGGGTGACTTGAGTTTCTTAAAATGGAAAACAGTTTTACTGATTTCTCTGACCTCTGCAAGAAGGGCATATGAGTTTCAAGCTCTTATGGTGAGTCAACCCTACCTCATTTTCCATAGTGACAGGGTTTCTTTGAGAACTAATCCTTCTTTTGTGCCTAAAGTGGTATCTAAGTTTATTTTAGGCCAAACTATTCATCTCCCCATTTTTTTCCTGAACCTAAAATGGGGGAGAAAAGATACTGCATATCTTGGATGTCCATAGACAACTCAGTTTCCAGAACCAAATCTTTCAGATCTTTGGATCAAGTGTCCATTTCTTGTGAAGGGAAGAAGGAATAACCAATTTCAAAGCAGACTATTTCTAAATGGTTGTCTAAGGCTATTACCTTTTGTTATAGTCACCATATGACAAATCTGTTCCAGGCAGAATCATGGCCCACTCTACCAGGGCCTTGGCTTAATCTATGGCTTTTTGGAATGGGTTGGATTCTAGAAGTATTCTAGAAGCTGCTACTTGGTCTTCTGCATATGCTTTTCCAAAACACTATATTCCTTCTCTAGGTCTAGATCAAGTTTTGCTAGGGCCATTCTCTAGGGCCTCCTAGACCCTTGTCCTTCCTCCTCCCAATTATAGTTAGCGGTGGTAGACTGCCTTTATAGCTGATACTACTAAGGTAGTGATCAATATGAGGAACACAGTACAGTTGTGTAAGTTGAACTTACCATAACAGTAGATGTTCAAATAATCACTGCTGCAGTAGCTGTTCCTTCCCTCCATCCCACTTGTTTGTTGGTGTGTTTTTATGCCAGGGTGTGGACATTTATTTTTTGTAATTCCTAGCATTGACCTTTCAGGGCTCAGCCTCACTCTATTTGCTGGCAAGAAAACTCTAAAGGTCTTAGCCCCCAAACTTGTCTTTTAGTCAGCTCATCTGCATGACAGTTTGGGTGCATGGAAGGTGCCCTGAAGCTTTGGAAGCTGCCCAGCTTTTATATCTAGGGCAGGATATAACCTATATAGCAAGACTACTGCAGCAGTGATCATTTGAGTGTCTACTGTATGGTAAGTTCAACTTACATAACTGTACTTTACTCCCACTTAATATATAGTAACAGGAAAGTGCAATGTTCTATTATTGAATCATTAGGGGTAATAAAGAATGTCAATCTCTTTTAAAAGTCATGGTGTATAAATACCTTTCTATACATCTCTTAGGTACAGTCTATAACATATTACATCTAGTCACATATCTAGTCATGTATTTAAATGGTTATACAACCCGTTAGGGTCCTGACAAGGCACCTTTATTCCAGCTTATACAAAATGTTTCAGAAGTGTGTGTGTGCGTGTGTGTGTGGGGGGGGTAGGGGTTACACATACATTTCCCAATGATTATAATCACTGCATTTTTATTTCAAAAATATGTTTGACTAGTGGGCAGAGTCCTATGGAAATCTGCAGCTGATATGGACTTTTCCAGGTGAAACTAACAGACCATGCAGAAACATATGGGAAGTGACAAAGTGTCTGTTTGACAGAATAAACACAGGTGGGCAAAGAATGTTTGCATTTTGCTTGGTCACATGTTACCAAGAAGGTAAGACGTTCATTAGAGAATTATATTGTCAGGGAAGAGTGAGAGATAGATAGTCTAACTACCCCTAGTGGTATAGGCATGTTTGCATTAGCAAAACGAATTTGGATTATGTACAAATAAATAACTCTAAGGATATGACAATGTCACCTATTGAGTTGTATACTTGTCAGCTAGTTACTGAGAGGGAGGTCCACTATTGTTTCCATTGTGCATGTAACATAATATTAAAGTTCTGAGATGGACACTGGGGGATTAGACACATCCCCTAAAACTGTTTTAAGAGGGCCACACTGAAAGTGAAAAGTGTATGTGGGGAGGGGTATTACCTAAATACCTATGCACGTCTAATTTGTAACTATATATCTATATCTATATATCCATGTCTAATATCTCTCTCTCTATATATATATATATCTATATATATATATCTATCTATATATATATATATCTGTATATCTATACATATATCTATATATATATATCTATCTATCTATCTATATATATATATATATATATATATATATATATATATATATATAT
The DNA here is from genome assembly GCF_019279795.1 of Protopterus annectens. NCBI lineage: Eukaryota > Metazoa > Chordata > Ceratodontiformes > Protopteridae > Protopterus > Protopterus annectens. The sequence goes on along the minus strand of NC_056744.1, from coordinate 1,057,118,087 downwards.
AGGTTTACTATTGAAATTGCGAAGTGCCTGTGCTCAAATGGCACGTGTTCGAAAGGCACCTTTCCAAGGGACCCAATGCCAAATGAGAATGCATTGAATACACAACACTGAATGGGTAGTGTACTTCAATTATCGGATTTTGGAATTGTGAGTCGATGTGAAAAACTGAGGGGCTGCCAGCCCAGTGAGATAGAATTGTGTTAATGATTCTATGTCATTGTAAATATTAATGTAATCCACAGGCTTGTTCTACAAATGTAAAGAGAACTATATGTTATGATTAAACTATATGTAGTACTGAGCTTCAAAAATGTAACCACAATGCACTCTGCTGGAAGAAAGTTGATAAAGTAAAGCATTTTATGACTGTTTGATCTCAAAGCTCAGAGACAGGATGTTTGGAATAAGTAATTCTTTCTATTGTCTTAGGACAACAGTTAATTACTAGATTTGACATGTAAAATGTCATTTATTGCTGTGGCTTCCTGGCCAGGTACAAGATTACAAAAAGAAATTTAAATTTTGAGTTTTTGTTAGCCTGGGAACCACAGAAGTGTCAGGAATGATATAATGTGAAATGACTCAGCAGTACTGTGTTATCAATTTAAGACTTTCTCAAAGAGAGGAAATTAAGCATTTTGGATTTTGTCTGAACCTGTTAACAACTCACCAGCACCCTGTCTTGTAAGTAAAGTAATATTTAGAACTGCAATTTCTCTTAGAGTTAGATAGGAATTTAGCCAGATGAGACTATCTGTTTTCTATATTTGTCAGACTATCCTACGATATTGTTTTAAAGTTTTTCCTGTGATTGCTGAACTCTGTAATGTCATCATGTTGAAATAATAAGTATTGACTTGTGTTTTTATTATTCATTATTAAATATCTTTAAACCTTTCTACTGTGGCTGTTTTGTGTAGAGATCATTTAAGCTCTAGATTACTTGCATGTATTTGGTGATACTGTACAAAGCCACTCCAACAGTCTTGCTTTTTGTCACACTTACTAATTGGATAATAATATTGCACAGTAAAATTAGACACCATTTGGTAAGGGTCTTATAGTATCTGATATTAGTGGTTGGTGGCAGTCAGTACTACCTTATAGTCTGGGCAGAAAGGGGGCACAGCTGGATAACCTGTGCCAGCCTTCCCCAGGAGTGTCTGTGTGTTTGTATGTAAATCAAATCTTAAAGTGTGTGTGTGTGTGTGTGTGTGTGTGTGTGTGTGTGTGTGTGTGTGTGTGTGTGTGTGTGTGTGTGTGTGTGTCAACTACTTGGGAAAAGACATGAAGCACTGGTTGGACAGAGAAGGTGCTGGAGGTTTTAGCTTGACCACTAGGCTGAGATCTGGACCCTATAGCTGTGCCAGTGGGGAGTCTTAATGGGAATCTGGAGAGAAAGGGAGAAACCAGCCCCAAACTGACTGCGATCTCTGTGTGCTCTTAAGGGAAATTGTACTTTACTATGTGTGTACTTGTTATCCTCTCAATGTATATGCCCCTCACTGGTGCTAGTTGTGAGGATTGAGGCTCCTTGATTACTGGGCCAGTGCACAGGTATCACAGTGGAGATCACGGTTCAGTGAGGAACAGGGAATTAACCCATTTCCTCACTGTAGTGTGATTTTGGAGTTGGTATATATAATTTGCAGGAGGTGTCGCACTTTTGCAAAATAGTAAAATGCACATACCATTGACTGTAGAGTCCCCCGTCTGTGGAATAGACTCCTTCTCCATGTCAAGCAGAGTACCTCTCTTGCTATCTTTAAGAGGAACCTGGACGACTGGATGGGAAACAGAAAATATACCCCTGGGATGTCACCTGTGTCCCTGCTGGACAGGTGAAACAGGTGCTGACTTTGAGGGGACATGGGCAAAATTCTTGGCTAGACTTATAAGGGCCTCTGGACCAATAGCTTAGTATTATCCTATGAACCTATGAAACTATGACTGATTGGGTTGCATACATATTAAAATTGTACTTATTTACAGATGGCTCAGATATTTCTATCATTATTCAGATTTTCTTCCACTAGCCAGTAAAAAATCATTCTGTCTGCATGAATTACATGAAATCAACATGTTCTAAAAATGTTTTAAACACAGCTAAAGCCAGCTGACTTTTATCAAAGTATAATGCTGCAGTAGCTGAATTTTACTGTGTGTAAACATTTAGTAAATATTGTCAAGGAAGGCTGATCATTCTGAATAAATTATACTATGATTAAAGGTTTATATATATATATCCTTAATTTTGGCTTTCTGTAAAACTTACACAGACACACTACTCAAATCAGTATAGGGAATTATACTTGTCATTCATCCTTCTTCTGACGATTATTGACATAATTCCTTAGACCATTTGATAAAATTTCAGCCCATGCCAAACCACAACTTAAGTGTATGGACATCTTACTTAACTGATGGATAGTTTATAGTGCTTCCAGTCAACTGATCAATTGAATTGTTACATCAGTCAGATAATATAGCTCAAAAAATTACCAGAAAAAAGAACAAGACATGGTTATAAATGACCTTTTAAGGTGTCAATGTAATTACTTGAAAAGGAAGTGACTGAAAGTCAGCAAAACATAATATAAAAACAAAGAGTTAGAAGGTCACACTGAAAAAACAATCAGAAAAAATAAATGAAAACTCCAGCCAAGCTAGAACTTCCAATAAGTGACCTCCCAAACTTCCTGTAACAGAGGCACATGGGATATATGCAAATGACCCTTATGAACATCAGGTGTTTCAGCTATATGGCGATTCTGATTGCCCATGACTTTTACATTTGAAGTCATTTTAATGGACAATATCAGCCCAATAAAGCCAAACCCCACTAGCTATGGATATGCATATTTTGGCCTTGTTATGACATCATCAGCATAGCATAAGCAGAGTGTTTGACTAAGCATAAGAAACACAGGGTTGTTATACCCAGCTGATGTCCATTATCATTAGGGTGACTGCAAAATATCCCAAATAACAAATTAAAACAAAGAGTTAGAAGGTCCCAAATAAATTAAAACAAAGATTTTAATTTGTTATTTGGGATATTTTGCAGTCACCCTAATGATAATGGACATCAGCTGGGTATAACAACCCTGTGTTTCTTATGCTTAGTCAAACACTCTGCTTATGCTATGCTGATGAGGTCATAACAAGGCTGAAATATGCATATCCATAGCTAGTAGGGTTTGGCTTTATTGGCCTGATATTATAGGTTCATAGGTAGGTACTAGGCTATCGGCCCTAGGGCCCATACAAGCCTAGCCAAAAAATGTACCCTGGCTTTCGCCACCTAAGAAAATTATTTTCCTGTGCCCCTGTCGAGCAGAGCCACAGAAGTGATCCCCGGGGTGAATTTCCCATTTCCCATCGAATCATCAAGATTTTTCTTGAAGAGTGCTAATGAGGAGCTCTGTTTAACATAGATAGGTAGTCTGTTCCAGAGTATGGGAAGTCTCTGAGACAGGAATCTATCCCTCCAGCATGTTCTGTTTATTGTGGTGACAAGGCTTAGGTCCCTAGAGCATGTAGCTTGGAGGGATTGGGATTTCTTTAAGTGGAGCATGTCCAACAGCTCTGGGTTTGACATAGCTTTGTATGTTAGGCAGAGATCGCCCCTGAGTAGGCGATATGCGATGGAGTAAAGCTGTAGTTTTTTTAGATGGTCTGCATAGGGCATCTGTTTGAGGCCAGTAATCCTCTTTGTGAGGTATTTCTGTGGTCTTTCCAGTTGTTGTAGATGTCTTGTGAGGTACATACCAAAAGGGGCATTGTACTCTATAATGGGTCTAATGAGTGATGAGTAGAGGGGAACAATGACCTCTTTTTTTCTGGATGAGAATCCTTTTGTGATTAGATGAGCCATGTAGAAGGATTTCCTGACCACTGTGGCGATGTGATTATCAAAGGAGAGACTACTGTCCACCTGTGTCCCAAGGTCTCTTATCACATTTTCAGCATTAAGTAGACTACCAGCTATGTGGTAGTACATGGGTACAGATTTTTTACCAAAGGGGATGACAATACTCTTTTTGGCATTAAGCTTCAGGCCATGGCTTTGACACCAGGTATCCGTCTCAGTGAGGCCCTTTTGTAGTTTGTCCACATCGTTAGGAGTTTCGATTATGGCTCCTAGTTTTCAGTCATCTGCAAACTTTGTTAGCCAAAGACCTTCTGTGTTGGCCTGCCCTTCAGAGAAGTAGATACCAAACAGGAGAGGACCCAGGACTGAACCCTGTGGTACTCCACTTGTCACTGGTTTGATGTCGGATTTGGAATCCGCTACTTTCACAGTGTGGGTTCTGTCCGTGAGCCAGTTGGCAACCCATCTTGTGACATAGGGATTTATACCTAGTTTAGTGAGCTTATCTATAATTCCAGAGTGGGGGATGGTGTCGAAAGCCTTGGCGAGATCTAGATAAGCTGTGTGAACCATTTTACTCTCATCTATGGCTTTGGAGACTGCTTCAAAGAAGTCAATCAGGTTTAGGAGACATGATCTGCCTTTTACAAATCCAAACTGGGTAGGGTCCAGAGTTTGGAGATTACCAATGTCTTTGTTTATGAGTTCCAAGATGATACATTCCATGGCCTTGCAGACCAGGCTCGTCAGGCTAATGGGGCGGTAGTTCTCGGGGTCCGTCGTGGCTCCCCCTTTGTGGAGTGGGATAACCGTCACGGTGCGCCATTCAGTGGGTACAAAGCCTGAGGTGAGGCTATGATTGAACATGGTACTTAGGTAGGGTGCCACTTCATTCTGTAGTTCATGTAGAACGCAGCCTGGGATATTGTCAGGTCCCATGGATGCTGTGTTCTTGGCTTTGGAGAGTGTTTTTTACCTGTGCAGCCGTGATTATAGGAACTTTGCATTCTTCCTGTATAGAGATGGGCCCTCTAGGGGGTGAGAGGGGGGTAAAGTTAGCACTGAGCCTATCTTCTAGGATGTTCTGTATATTTAGTGCCATTGTGCTGTAACTCAGAGCAGATCTGAGTGTTCCCATTTAGATTCTTGACATAGCTATAGAATGCTTTGTGGTTGTCTTTAGAGTCAGTGGCAATTTTGTTTTCATAACTAGCTTTGGAGGATTTTATGAGGGATCTCAACTTCTTACTGAGGTTGACCAGGGAGTTCCTCCAGTCATGGGATTTTACTCTTTTTTGTAACAGTTTCTTTCTTCTGTCCATTAAAACGACTTCAAATGCAAAAGTCATGGGCAATCAGAATCGCCATATAGCTGAAACACCTGATGTTCATAAGGGTCATTTCCATATATCCCATGTGCCTCTGTCACAGGAGGTTTGGGAGGTCACATATCAAAACAAAATATACTGATATCACATATATGAAGTACTTACATAAGCAGAGAAAGTCAGAAAAAAGATTATAAATGGAGCATATCAGCAAACTTGATACTTAATTTAAGGAAAGCATTATTAGTACTTACAAAAACACAAATACGAATACTGGTAAAATGATTCACTATCTAGCATATTTATTTTCTCTTTATGGTATAGAGTCTTTTTTTCTGTAACTGCTCAATGTCACATTTACCATGTAGCCTGCCTTTTTATTTTTCCACCTTGGCCCGGATGTTTGCCATCTTATCTTTCCTATTTTACTTCTACAGAATTAAAAAAAAAAGTATTAGGTTCCAGGAAATCATTGCAGACTGTCACTAATTTTGTATTAAGCAGTATTATTTTTTAATCCTAAACTCAGACATCTCAGTGCTTCCTTATACCAGTTCTCTGTCACATCTGTTTATATATTTGCTTATGCATTTTATCATTGCTTTGGAACTTGCTTTGGAACAAGATTCCAATCTACATTAGACAGAGCTCCTCGCTAACACTCTTCAAAAGAAACCTTGACGAGTGGATGGGAAACAGAAAGTTTACCCCGGGGACCACTTCAGTGGATCTGCTGGGCAGAGGCACAGGTAACTAATCTAAGGGGGCGGCGAAAGCCAACACATTCTGGCTAGGCTTATAAATGCCTTCGGGCAGATAGCCTAGTACCTACCTATGAACCTATGAACCTATTGTAGGGCTATTTAATATTTTCAATGCTGGTAATGTCAGGGCAATCCTTTTAGCTGAACTGACCATCTTCGGTTCTGGTCAGCTTTCAAGAGGTCATGCAAAAATGAAAAAGAAATTCTTCAAGTTGCATGAGGAATGTAACAATTCTTCAGGGAATACTGATTTAGAGGACTAATGACCATGCAAGAAAATATGCATAGAAAAAACTTGGGCCAAATATGTAACAGTATTGTCTGGCTCACTAAAGAATTTTTGGGATTCACAATGATGACTCTAGACACACTGAAAACAAGGAAAAAGACTGAAAATCCAGGAGTAGAGTCACTGTTGAATATTACTGTTCTCTTTTAAACAGCTTGTTTTTTTCCAGGCCCCCCCCCCACACACACACACACACACACCACCTGATGTTGGAGGGAAGTCTTCCTCCTCCCTGAACTCACATGTACCATCTCCAAGATCATACATTGTAGGTAAGAGAATATTCCAAGAAATCTCAGACTTAGTATATGTAAGTCAAGGATTGCTCTCCTTCAGTCTACACATTTTGGGACTTGGCATTGCGAGTCCTGATATTTTAAATGGTTACCATATTGTTCACTTCAAAACTGATTGGCAGAGAGCGAGAAAGTCATATATCTCATCAGTTCCTCACGCACTTTCTGTCTGACCTTACAGTATTAGTATTTACAGCCTTCCTTCAACAAATTCATTATATAAAGAATTTCAAACCCTAAGACCTCATAAATGCACTAACTCACTGTGATGCATACATGCATACAAATATTTCAAGCACAGGCTTTAATGCCCTTCTAGCTTGTCAATAAACCAAAACACTTGTTCCCATAATAAGTGTCCAGGCTGTTCTTAAAATATCTAAACTAGTACTTGCTTTAATGTAACTTGGTAGTCTCTTCCATAAACAAGCTACTTTGTCAGAGAACCAATCAGTGCACTTCTCATTCCTATAGAATCTCCTACACAGGTTGTCTGATGATTCCCTAGTACTTTTTGTTAACCCCAAACATTCCCAGAGGTAGTTGTCACTAAATGCCCTATATACCTGAATAAGATCTCCTCTTAGATATCTGTAAGAGACACTGTACAAGTTCAGATATTTTAGTCTTTCATAATAACTCAAATTTCCTGTTTGCACACCTGAAAACTACTAGTGACTTTTTAAAGTTCACGATGAACTGTTCTGAGAAGAGTTAGACTTCCTGGATGTTACCATATACAGAGAAAATAATCAATGGCTCACGAAATTACATAGGAAACAATATTATAGACAATCTTTCCTACACAGAAATAGCATGCACAACCCAAGTATCTTTCCTAACATTATCAGAGGCCAGGCAATGAGAACATCTCACCTATGTTGTCAAGAGGAAGTGTATAGAAATGAATTAACTAATCGAAGAACAAGTTTCATTAATACGGGGTACAGTGAACATGAAATTGATAAGGTGTACCATAATGTACACAAAGAAAGAAAAGGTAGAGTTAAGCCCTATTACCCTGATAGAGCAGGTAGTGAAAGGTTAGGTATTAGGAACAGTGCACTACCATACATTCCAATGGTCCTACCATACACAAAGGATGTGAAAAGGTTTGAAATTATTACACGACAGAATTGGCATATGTTGCTAGTAGATGAGGACACCACCAATATAGTGGGCAGGCAACCACATTTTGCATTTAAAAATAAGAAAAATCTGAAACAGCAGCTTTGCTATCCTAAGACACCTGTTCTGATGGCTAACATTGTGAATGGTACTCCACAGATGTGGAAAGTGTACACAATGTATCTATATAGATGAATCAAGGTTTTTTAAGCACCCTGAAACAGGGTGTCTATGGGAGCTAAGGAATTCTGCTGATTGCAATACTAAGAATGTAGTGTATGTAGCCCACTGCACAACATGTTTCCATTTCTATGTTGGTAAAACTAACCGTCACCTTAGGGAATGGATATGGGACCATCTTTACTGCACCAGAAAAAGGCAATTGTACAGTACTTTGGCTAGGCATACATTGGTTCATAGGTTCATAGGTTCATAGGTTCATACTAGGCTATCTGCCCTGGGGCATTTATAAGCCCAGCCCGATTCTGTATGGCTTACGCCACCCCTTGATTTGAGTATACTGTGCCCTTTTTAAGGTTTAGTTTACTGTGCCTCTGTCTAATAGTGACACGGGAGTAATCCCTGGGACAAGCCTACGATCCCCCATCCACTTATCGAGATTCTTCTTGAAGAGATTCAGTGAGGTGCTCTGCCTCACATGAACTGGAATTCTATTCCAGAGTGAAGGGAGCCTCTGGGTTATGAACCTGTCCCTCCAGCAAGTTCTATTTATTTCTGTGCTGAGGTTCAAGTCCCTCGAGCATGTGGCTCTAAGGGATTTAGATTTACTGAGGTGGAGCATGTCCATTAATTCTGGATTTGACATAGCTTTGTATGTCAGGCATAGATCGCCTCAAGTAGGCGGTATGCAACTGAGTAGAACTGGAGTTTTTAACCGAGCAGCATATGGCATCTGTTTGAGACCCTTGATCCTCTTGGTGAGATACTTTTGGGGTCTTTCTAATTGCTGCAGGTGTCGGGTAAGGTACATCCCAAAAGGGGCATTGTATTCTATGATGGGCCTGATGAGGGATGAATAAAGGGGCACGATTACCTCTCTTGATCTAGATGTGAAACCCTTCTTGATGAGGTGGGCTATGTAGAAGGTCTTTCTAACCACTTTGGCAATGTGGTTTTCAAAGGAGAGATTGCTATCAACTTGGGTCCCCAGGTCCCTAATAACTTTCTCTGTACTTAATGGGTTTCCGCCTATGTGGTAATTTGTGGGCACATTGTTTTTGCCAAAGGGTATGACTATACATTTTTGGCATTTAGCTTTAAACCATGACGCTGGCACCAGTTATCTGTCTCTGTGAGACCTTTTTGAAGGATGTTTGTGTCAGCTGGAGAGTTGATTATGGCGCCCAGTTTGCAGTCATCTGCAACTTGGTGAGCCATAGGCCCCCCACGCTTGCCTGTACCTCGGAAAAGTATATACCGAACAAGAGTGGTCCCAGGACAGAACCCTGTGGGATGCCACTTGTGACCAGTTTTGAGTCTGACATGGCTCCAGCAACTCTCACTCTGTGGGTTCTGTCTTTGAGCCAGTTTGTGACCCATCTTGTGACATAGGGGTTTATATTTAAGCTGGATAGCTTATCTATGATGCCCGAGTGGGGTATTGTGTCAAATGCCTTTGCAAGGTCCAGATAGGTTGTGTGGACTACCTTCCCTTCATCTATGGCTTTGGTGACTGTTTCAAAGAAGTCAACCAGGTTCAAAAGGCAGGATCTGCCCTTGACAAAGCTGAACTGGGTAGGATCTAGTGTCTGTAGGTCCCCAATGTCTTTGTTTATGAGCTCCATGATGATCCTCTCCATAGCCTTGCAGACTAAGCTAGTCAGGCTTATGGGGCGATAGTTTCCAGGGTCCATAGAGGCTCCACCTTTGTGGAGTGGGACCACTGTTGCTGTACGCCATTCTGTGGGCACATATCCTGTAGTGAGGCTGAGATTGTATAGCTGTTTTATTTGAGGGATTAGTTCCTCTTGTAGTTCATGTAGGACGCAACCTGGGACGCCATCTGGTCCCATGGAAGCAGTGTTTTTGCTTTGGAGAGGGCAGCCTTCACCTGAGCATCTGAGATGTTTGGGAGGCAGCCCTCTGCCGGGATAGATACTTGCTCTTTGGGGAGGGGTGGAGAAGTTTGCACTGAACCTGTCTGCCAGGATATTGGCGATGTCTGTGGGTTCAGTGTATTTTTGTCGCTTAGAATCAACTCAGAACAAGTCTGGGAGTTGCATCCCAGGTTTCTAACATAACTGAAAAAGCCTTATGATTGTCTTTGGTGTCCTGTGCAATTTTTCTCTCGAAGCTGGCCTTGGAGGATTTTATGAGGGATCGTAATTTTTGCTAGTACTGATCAGAGATGCCTTCCCTATTAGGGATTTTGCTCTATCATGTAGTAGCTTCCTCCTTCTGTTGTACAGTTTATTTATGGCAGGGGTCCACCAGACTGGACGCCTGCATTTGGATGATTGGGTCTTGGTTTTGTTTGGGATAGCATGATCCATGCATTCCTGGAGATGTCCGTAGAATGCATTTATATAGGATTCTGCAGTTTGGGCTGTAGTTTCCACTGGCCCTGGGGCCTTGAAGGATTCCACTTCGGTTTTGAGAAGTGAGAAGTTCGCTTTTGAGAAGTTTTTCACTGTGGCTTTCTGGGCTGGGGGTGGGGTCGGGATGTGGACATCCAGTGAAATTAATTTATGGTCTGACCTTACCAATGAGGGATATACTTCTGGTGTGGAGCATAGAGTCCCCATGTTGGTAATGATCAGGTCTAGTATGTTGTCCCCTCTTGTGGGAGTGGTGACTAGTTGTTCCATAGCATTTGAGTTTATAATTTCCAGGAATCTTTGGGCTAAGGTACTGGGGCTTGAGTAGTGCTTCCAGTCAATGTTTGGGTAGTTGAAGTCGCCCAATATAACGGTGTTCGGAGAGATCTTCATGTTCTCCAATGTTTTCAGGAAAGCCGAATGGGATTCCTGACTTTGAGAGGGTGGTCTGTAGGATGCTATAAACTGAAAAGCAGTCTTGCCCACTGTTAGTTGCACATGGATGGTCTCCGATACTTCGGGCAATGCCACTAACCTGGAGGTGTGGATATCCTTGATAAATATGGAAACTCACCCTCGTTTTGTGGTTCGGTCCGATTTTTGGGGCCGAAAAGCATGATATGAGGTATAGCCTGGAAGTGCTGGGGTGCTCTCTGGAGCCTTGAACCAGGTTTTTGTCACTGCACAGATATCAATGTTCTCCATACTGAGGAGAGCTTCGAGTGCGTGCATCTTGAGGTTAAGACTTCTGGGGTTTAGCAGCATTACCCTTAGTTTCTTGTTCCTTGTGCTGTCTATGGGGGTGGGTTTGACTTTTGAGCCTTGCCTAAAAAAGGCACTATGGGGGTGGCAAGAGCCTTTGCCAATATCCAAAAGCCCAGTGGTGACAGGTGCAAGCCGTCCCTAGCGAAGCAATGTGGCTTGTCGAGCATGTCATCCCAGGCTGACAGACACTGGAGCCCCTTTGAATGACACCAAAATTTTAGCCAATTGTTAAACTCGATCATTTTGTCTTTGTACTGTGGCATCATTCTAGGTGAGGGTAAGATGCTGCTCAAGGTCAGGGTCATACCAGCCTGGGCTACATGATCAGAGAGCTCCTCTATGTCTCTTTTCATGTAGTCCAGGGAGGTACTTCTCAGGTCATTCACACCAGCATGTACAATGACTGAGTCATATTTGTATTTGCTTTGGAGTGACCTGAGTGCTTGCGTTATGTGTCGGATCCTAGCACCCAACAGGCAGCTCACTGTGACCTTCTCTTTATTCAGCCTGGTGAGTGGGACGTCAGTGTGTCTGACAATAGAGTCACCTATAACAAGAGTATCAGGTGTGTTATTCAGCCTTAAGGGCTGTGGCTGCTTGGCACACTGACTTTGTGGGTTATGTGTTGTGTGTGTTTTGTTTTGAGGTAGCGTTTGCTTGGATGTCTGCTTTGGAGGTCTCTGTTGCTTAGGTAGATTTTTATTTAGAGCCTCTGAGTATGTTTTTGTGTATTTATGTGTTTGGTTCGCTGATGTGGTGGGACTATGTGATACTGGAATTGTGTTGTGTGAGGTTACCTTCTCCTCCTGACTGGTTACACCAGTTTTGAGATGAGAGAGCTCAGCCTCCAGTTTGGCTAAATAGTTGCATCTCTCACATATATTTGAACCTGTTTGGAGGAGGAGAGGGTTGTCCGTGTTCATGAGACAGCTGTAACATTGCCTCAAAATTCCCAGATTCACCAGCTGGACTGGAGAGGAAACCATTGACTGACCTTTGGACATGCTAGAGTAATAGGGAAACTGAATTTAAGACGGACCAATAGAGGACAGGGTAATCGTAGAAAGTATAAGAGTAAGTGGTGCTTATGGTTTAATAGTGCTAACTTGTAGGATTACTTAATTGGACCAGTGAAGGGCCTTAGAATGAGAATATGGTGTTTAAATTGAGAGATAGAGCAGTTCTAAGGGAAAAAGTGAAGAGCAGACTTTGTGGAGCCAGGAATAGTTTAAACCCAATTAGGCGGCGCTGCCTGCTGTTGCGCTGTGCTCAAAACCGCGCAAAACCGCGCAAAAGAGGGTTTTAAGAGAGGAAGATGAAGGAGTTTTGGAATTGACCCAAAATGGCCAATAAAACTACAGTTTCAAGTCAGTAACCACTCCCACAGGGGCAGGCAGGCTGCTCAATGTTTTTCACTGCCACTGATCAACAGAGAGACTTTCCTTTAGCCCAAGCAAAAAAGGCCTCACAGAAACTTACAAACAGTTCAAGAACAGCAAGCCTGTAACTGAACTTTTTTAAATCTCAGAAAAGTGGGAAAAAAGCAAGATTTTTTTGTTTTTTGTTTTTTCAGAGATAGCAGAGGTTAACAAGTATCAACAAGTTATAACAGTGCAGTAAATGACCCCACACAAGAGTGCTAGGCCAAAGACAGATAAAATGCAAGTTTTGAGAAAAACGATTTTAAAAATAAGTGCAAACAGGAAATTCAGTAAACAGCTCTAGGTTGTGCTCTAAATACAGTTACTAATGCAGAAATCAAATTTAACAAGCCAGAAAATGCTCAAAATAGGCGGCTATGCAGAAAAACTTAGCAAATAAACAGAGGAAAAATACTTAAAGTCTCAAAAGTGGCTCCTTTCTTCTCTCAGCATTTTCTCCTCTAGGTGGGTGCTTCACCAACAGCCAACAAGCCTGAAAAGATGCCAAAACCATGAGGCAACCAGGTTTTAAGAGAGGAAGATGAAGGAGTTTTGGAATTGACCCAGAATGGCCAATAAAACTACAGTTTCAAGTCAGTAACCACTCCCACAGGGGCAGGCAGGCTGCTCAATGTTTTTCACTGCCACTGATCAACAGAGAGACTTTCCTTTAGCCCAAGCAAAAAATGGCCTCACAGAAACTTACAAACAGTTCAAGAACAGCAAGCCTATAACTGAACTTTTTTAAATCTCAGAAATTTGGGAAAAAAGCAAGATTTTTTTTGTTTTTTGGGTTTTTCAGAGATAGCAGAGGTTAACAAGTATCAACAAGTTATAACAGTGCAGTAAATGACCCCACACAAGAGTGCTAGGCCAAAGACAGATAAAATGCAAGTTTTGAGAAAAAACGATTTTAAAAATAAGTGCAAACAGGAAATTCAGTAAACAGCTCTAGGTTGTGCTCTAAATACAGTTACTAATGCAGAAATCAAATTTAACAAGCCAGAAAATGCTCAAAATAGGCGGCTATGCAGAAAAACTTAGCAAATAAACAGAGGAAAAATACTTAAAGTCTCAAAAGTGGCTCCTTTCTTCTCTCAGCATTTTCTCCTCTTGGTGGGTGCTTCACCAACAGCCAACAAGCCTGAAAAGATGCCAAAACCATGAGGCAACCAGGTTTTAAGAGAGGAAGATGAAGGAGTTTTGGAATTGACCCAGAATGGCCAATAAAACTACAGTTTCAAGTCAGTAACCACTCCCACAGGGGCAGGCAGGCTGCTCAATGTTTTTCACTGCCACTGATAAACAGAGAGACTTTCCTTTAGCCCAAGCAAAAAATGGCCTCACAGAAACTTACAAACAGTTCAAGAACAGCGAGCCTGTAACTGAACTTTTTTAAATCTCAGAAAAGTGGGAAAAAGCAAGATTTGTTTTTTGTTTTTTCAGAGATAGCAGAGGTTAACAAGTATCAACAAGTTATAACAGTGCAGTAAATGACCCCACACAAGAGTGCTAGGCCAAAGACAGATAAAATGCAAGTTTTGAGAAAAAAACGATTTTAAAAATAAGTGCAAACAGGAAATTCAGTAAACAGCTCTAGGTTGTGCTCTAAATACAGTTACTAATGCAGAAATCAAATTTAACAAGCCAAAAATGCTCAAAATAGGCGGCTATGCAGAAAAACTTAGCAAATAAACAGAGGAAAAATACTTAAAGTCTCAAAAGTGGCTCCTTTCTTCTCTCAGCGTTTTCTCCTCTTGGTGGGTGCTTCACCAACAGCCAACAAGCCTGAAAAGATGCCAAAACCACGAGGCAACCAGGTTTTAAGAGAGGAAGATGAAGGAGTTTTGGAATTGACCCAGAATGGCCAATAAAACTACAGTTTCAAGTCAGTAACCACTCCCACAGGGGCAGGCAGGCTGCTCAATGTGTTTCACTGCCACTGAACAACAGAGAGACTTTCCTTTAGCCCAAGCAAAAATGGCCTCACAGAAACTTACAAACAGTTCAAGAACAGCAAGCCTGTAACTGAACTTTTTTAAATCTCAGAAAAGTGGAAAAAAGCAAGATTTTTTGTTTTTTTGTTTTTTCAGAGATAGCAGAGGTTAACAAGTATCAACAAGTTATAACAGTGCAGTAAATGACCCCACACAAGAGTGCTAGGCCAAAGACAGATAAAATGCAAGTTTTGAGAAAAAACGATTTTAAAAATAAGTGCAAACAGGAAATTCAGTAAACAGCTCTAGGTTGTGCTCTAAATACAGTTACTAATGCAGAAATCAAATTTAACAAGCCAAAAAATGCTCAAAATAGGTGGCTATGCAGAAAAACTTAGCAAATAAACAGAGGAAAAATACTTAAAGTCTCAAAAGTGGCTCTTTTCTTCTCTCAGCGTTTTCTCCTCTTGGTGGGTGCTTCACCAACAGCCAACAAGCCTGAAAAGATGCCAAAACCACGAGGCAACCAGGTTTTAAGAGAGGAAGATGAAGGAGTTTTGGAATTGACCCAGAATGGCCAATAAAACTACAGTTTCAAGTCAGTAACCACTCCCACAGGGGCAGGCAGGCTGCTCAATGTTTTTCACTGCCACTGAACAACAGAGAGACTTTCCTTTAGCCCAAGCAAAAAATGGCCTCACAGAAACTTACAAACAGTTCAAGAACAGCAAGCCTGTAACTGAACTTTTTTAAATCTGAGAAAAGTGGGAAAAAAGCAAGATTTTTTTTTTTTTGTTTTTTCAGAGATAGCAGAGGTTAACGAGTATCAACAAGTTATAACAGTGCAGTAAATGACCCCACACAAGAGTGCTAGGCCAAAGACAGATAAAATGCAAGTTTTGAGAAAAAAAACGATTTTAAAAATAAGTGCAAACAGGAAATTCAGTAAACAGCTCTAGGTTGTGCTCTAAATACAGTTACTAATGCAGAAATCAAATTTAACAAGCCAGGAAATGCTCAAAATGTGTGGCTATGCAGAAAAACTTAGCAAATAAACAGAGGAAAAATACTTAAAGTCTCAAAAGTGGCTCCTTTCTTCTCTCAGCGTTTTCTCCTCTTGGTGGGTGCTTCACCAACAGCCAACAAGCCTGAAAAGACACCAAAACCACGAGGCAACCAGGTTTTAAGAGAGGAAGATGAAGGAGTTTTGGAATTGACCTTTTGTTTCAGGTCTTACACATCCAGAAAGCTAACAATAGGATGTGGGGATATAGTTAATACTACTGGAAATATAGAAGTAAAATGGATCTTGCATTTAGGAGCACATGGAGGCTTGGGTTGAATGATAGTGTTCCATTGAAGCCAGTGCTAAAATCCAGAAGGTTAAAATAACAACATTATTCAAGTAAATGTTGCTTCAATATGAGAAGACTACGTAAATACATGCAGGGCATTGGGCCAACATGATAGTACTCTCTGGAGCCGTCTTTAGTATAGATATTATTAAAGACAAGTATTTGGTAATATATGAAATATATCTATTAAAGTATATGTATTTATTAAGTGGACAACATGTGCATTCGCTAAGCAGAATATATGTATTTACTAAGTTGTTGAGTGCTCACTGCTTACATTTCTTATATACATTTTTATGTTTATGTCTATAAACACAAGCAGTTACCAAATGGGGAATATATGCAGGTACTTATTAATATATGCATTTGTTAACTGATTTTTTATATATTTTTTTGTTTGTATTTTATTTATATTTATCTGTATGTTTTTGTCTTTATACTTTGTGCATTTGGTTTTTAAATAGAATTTATCTGACTTTGGTGATTAATCAAGGGTAAAACGTAACCATAGGAATTAATTAATTGTTGAGTGCTGATTTAACTTTGAGTGGTAAGATTGGTTGTTCTTGTAATGAATTAAAGTATTTAAGTGTTGTAGCAGTTTGAATGAACTGTCTGATGAAGCAATGGTTACCATTGCGAAAGCGCTCACCATTTTGTATTAAAAAAGAGAATTTTACTTTTTGTGGCTCAGCTTTTTTATTCCAATTACCTTCCTACTGGGCACCTGTGTTTCACAATTTTTAATGCTTGGGCTGGTTTGGATTTATTTGTTTGCTACCTAGTTGTACTAATTTATTGATCAGTGTTATGTATATGACCCTGTCAAATGCTGAAGTTAAATCTATATAAATTACATCACAGCACAATTTTTCATTCATAGCTGTTATTATATTGTTATAGAACATCATGTTACAGGTGGTAATAGATCTGTTTTCAACATATGCATGCTGATATATGGTTTCAAGTCCCAACCTATAAAGTTCTGATAATAACTTATCTAGTATTACCTCCTCCATTATTTTTCCACAACATGAAAGTAGACTTAAGGGTCTGTATGACTCTGGGTTTGTCCTACTCCCCTTTCCCTTAAAAACAGATTTATGTAGTGCATGTCTCCAGTCTTGAGGAATCTCTTCATACTTATATGACCTAGTGAATAATAGATATAATGCACTGTAAGTTCTTGCTAAAATGTTCTCAGGTCATTGTTATTAATTCCATCTCCTTCCTGTGATTTGTTTGGATCCAGTTTGTGCAGTTGTTTTTCAATATAATCTAATTTGATTCCAGTATCTGGGGTTAGCTAGATGTCACTAGGGCAACTTTCCACCCCTTTTGTGGGACCAAGCTGTTTTGCATAAGATTTTGTAAATATATCTATATTCTGTTGTGTCTGAGGATAACTTTTAGAATCTGCACACAGTTTATCAATTTGTGTGTCTTTACTCCTTCCACATCTTATGTATCTATAAAAAGGTTTCCTATTATGCTCAGTATCTTTATATAAATTTTCTTCAAACTTTTCTTGACCTTGTCTCACACTATGCTTAATCGGTTTGTCCAGCTTGTTTATTTCAGTTTTCAGAGTTGTAGTTCAACCTCTCTTCCATTTCTTATATTTGTTGTCTCACCTTAGTCAGATATCTTGTTTTTATGGAAATATATCTTCCTGATGTTGTATGCCTAGATTCTGATGTTAAACATTTTCTTTGATTTTTTTGCACTTAATTTCTTTTTCAAAACTTTCCACATTCCATCTGCAGTTTTTCCACTGAACACCTCACTGTAGTTAGTTTTACATAGTGACTGTTTTGCTTCCATATAATCTGTAATTAACCTTCTGTGCATTGGCTTAGATTTCACTTTGGCTGAATTATCTAGCAACAAATTAACCTTTATAACCCCATGATCACTGCACATCAATGGTAGTGAAACTTGACTTGAAGTTACAGTAATTTCTTTGGGAACACAAACAATGTCTAGTATGTTCAGTTCCTTGGTAGGTTTTTTCACAATTTGAAGCAATTGTTGTTCCAGAATATATGCTGTGAATAATTTCCTTACTAACATTGTAGAATCAATATTATTCCAGTCTGTTTCTGGTAAATTTAAGTCCCCAGCTAATATTCTTCCCTCCTGTGCTTCATGCAAGAAATGTATGAATTCCTCTAGGTCATCTGCACTTGACTTTGGTTGTCTATACACACCAACAATTGTTATATGTTCCAGGGCTGTGTTAATTGTAATGGAAGCCTCTGTCAGATCTCCCCCTAGAAAAAGCTGTAGATTACTTTAACTCTACTTTTCTGAGCATACTAAATCAGCTTGCCCCTACCAGAATTGTAAAAACAAAGACCAACTATGCCCCCTGGCTCACCAAAAGTACTCAAACTCTCCTAAAATATAGAGATAAGGCATGGGTAGCATGGCGTCAAAGCAAAACTTATGCAAATAGACAAACATACCTCAAGCTAAGAAACAAGGCCAAAAAAACAATAAGAGCAGACAAAAAAAATCACTACTCAGACATCCAAGCAAAACACAAATCTAACCCTCAAAAATTCTGGGCAGCAATCAATACAATACTATAACCAGGGAAAAAAACAGTACTCCACCCCTAAATATCGATACCACCACAGACAATACTGCCACTCAGTTTAACTAACACATCACCAAATCCATTCCAAATCTCGCAAACACCAGTTCCCCCATAATAACACCTCAACAACAGATCAAAATTGCTTCTCTCTACAACCAGTTCCAATCAAAACAATTTATAACTATTTTACAAAACTTAAACCCACACCCTTAGAAGTCAAAAAACTCCCAGCGGAATACCTTAAAATTGAAGCAAAGACCATCTCATACCCTGTTTCCCTGTTAATACATAGCTGAATCTCAGAACAATACATCTCAACCCTCTGGAAAATTTCACACATAATACTGCTCCATAAAGGTGCCAACTCAACCGAACTATCTAACTACTGACCAAACACCATACTATCCCCTCTGTCAAAAATTCTAGAAAAATACATGCATTCCCAAATTCTAAACTATCTCTTAACTAGTAATTTCATGGCTAACACACAACATGGATTTCAACCCAATCATAGCACCACCACTGCTCGTATTAGCTTTTCCAGCACTGTAAATCAACAATGGACCAGTGGCAACCTGGTCTCCACTATCTTCCTTGATCTCTTCAAGGTGTGTGACACAGTCTCCCATGCCAGAATCCTAAATGTACTCTCAAAACTCAACCTAAGTAACTCCACACTATTATGGTTCGAAAACTATCTATCTAACTGTCAACAAGCTGTAAAATGGCAAAACTCTATCTCCTCTTCTGCCTGTAACCTTAGGTATCCCCACAAGAATCCATCCTTGAACCTCACCTCTTCACCATATTTACCAATGACCTCCACAAAACCACCCTCCATGCCAGCCTGGTCCAGTATGCCAATGACTCCACATTAATCTGCTCTGCCCCCTCTCTCCAATTTCTGCAGAAAATTATCTAAGAATCCTTTACTGCTGTAGAAACTTGTTTATCCTACTAACAACTAATACTTAACCCAAAAAACCCACAACTAATGCTGTTCCATCACTCAAAAGACACAGACCCCATTTCCCCATTTAAAATAATCTCTTCTAACAATACCTCCATCTCACCAGTCTCACAAACCAAACTATTAGGGGTTATCATAGATAACATCATGAAGTTCAACAAGCATATAGCACAAACAATAACAAAAGTCCATAAAAAACTCAGAACCCTCTACAGATGTAAAAACTACTTCACCGTCAACAGTAAAGCCATCACTGCTAAACCCCACCTACTCTCTACACTTCTCTATGCTTCCCCCATACTAACTGACCTAAGCAAAGGAGATTTAAACAAATTAACCAGCTCTTATAATAAAATTGCAAAGTTTGCTACTGACTTTCAGAACCCACCATTGTCTAGCCCTCAAACAACTATCTTGGCTGGAACTACCAAACTTACTGACCTATAATCAACTTACAATTGCTCACCAGATCCTATACCACCCCCAAAAAAACACCAGCTCTACAGGGCCTACTAAATCACCACACTAACAATCATCTACTAAGATCCTCCAACAAAATGGTAGATGAAATATACAAAATCAGGAATTGTTCAGGTGACTCCCTCTACCGTAGTGCCATTGTAAAAATATGGAAATACCCTTCCTCTAGAAATCCGGATCATAGATCATAAACATAACTTTAAAAACTTTCTTTGGTCCTACTTTAACAGCTCTTGGAAGTGTACCTATTCAGACCCAAGATAACGTCCCACTAGACCAAATATCATACTGTACGCCATATACATCACACAGGCTGCTGCACATATTCTGTATATCATACACATAAATGCTTGTTTACTCTATTTGTCAAGTGTTTCTCTTGATCTTACAGTTCTAACTACTCTATTTGTCAAGTGTTTCTCTTGATCTTACAGTTCTAACTTAAGGTAGATAAGGATTTATTATCTTTTAACTGTATTGCCCTCAAATTTCTTGTGTATAATTTTCTTATGCATATTTTGTATGTATATTTTTAAGCATATTTGTACAAATATGTTTCTGTTTTATTAATCTTGAACTGCATGGAGCTTTTCTCCCTGGGCCTCCACTGAAAATGGGCAACTTGCCCAGTCAGACTCTCCAGCAAACAAATGTAAAATAAATAAATAAATTATTAACCCACAAAGTCCAAGGTTCAAGACATTGTAAATGATTTTGCACAATATATTACATAATGATAGATAATGGAGATATGTGAGTATTTACCTTACCTTGGTGACCATCACGTCTTATCTACAAACACAGACAGGGTGATCAGTCTAGGATCCAGTGTGTTACTGCTGCCTTTGATGCACTTCTTTGGAGTGTTTTGATCATTATCTTTGAAAAGCAACCACTACAGAGGACAACTGTCATTTTTTCTACTCTTCATTGTGGATATGAAGTCAGAGTGATTTCATTAACATTTCCCCCAAAATATCACCCTCATCAAACAGGAATATTACTTCAGCAGTGTGCATGCCTTATAAGTGTTGTTAACTTTGTTTTATGATTTTTTTCTGTACTTGCTTTTCACTTGTTTTAATGTCGGTTTCACTACTATCATAGACTCATAAAATCACTGACGAATATAAATCATTCAGAAACAGTGCTGCATAGCCATTATCCCACATTCACCATGCCACACATTTGTAGACAATTAGTTTAGCTTGCACGGAAGTCATGCTGCTGCTTTCCTGTAAAGGAATGCAGTACAGCTTATAGTGAACTGCGGGAATTATTGATGGATAAACATTATATGGAGAGCCTAGATTGAAATAACTTGATGTGAGGGAAGAAATGCATTATAGTCAAAGTAGGGAGATTGTTAATCCATATGTTGTGTCTGTTGTCTAGTATATTTAATTGCCTTGTATAGTTAATGGTGCTATATATTAAGAACAAAATTGCAGATATTAAATGCATGCTGCAATACTGAAGAGTTAAACAGTATAGGGTTATACCTTTTAAACAAGTGATAGCATATAATTGGTGCTGCTCTGTTTTTATTATCTAATTCGAGCTGCTTTGATACTAGTCAACCATAAAGGCTGCCATGTTTGAATTGTAATAAGTTACACAGTACATGCTACCACATGATTATTTATCTACATTACCTTCTTCCCAGTTTCTCTTGTAGTAGATTAAGGATAATAATTAATTAGGTATTACTAGAAACCTTACACTCATTAACTACTTTTCTATATTTTCTATATTTTTATACAGTCCCTCTTAGACTGCTTTCTAAATTCAGTTGTATGACTGAGACCACATCTACCCATATACCATTAGTGGTCCAGAAGGAATTTAGCCAAAGGACAATAGAGAACACCAAACAAAACAAAAATAAAAGTAACCAGCAACAAGACAGCAGTGCCAACAGTGCATGTCCAAATAATTTATTAGTTCATCTGCAGTACCAGTTTATAGTAGCATGTACACTACTTAGTAGCTGTAGAGTTAGGCACCCAGCCTAAGAAGTCCTACAAAATTAGCTTAAGGCATCCTGCAAAAAGTAAACCCATAATAGTACTCCTTTTCAGTCACTCCAACTCTCTCACCAGGCTTGGAAAAGCATAGCTGATGGTTCCTTTTAGTTCTTCTTTTCTTTTTTATCAAAGTATATTTCTGTCCACTCTGTTCACCCTTGCTACGCTTGAGCTCACTTCACTTCCTTACCCTACACCCATTCCTACCCACCCCCAAATCATTTTATTTACAGTTAGAGAAACCACTCCCACAATCAACTACCAACCAATCAGTTTCCCACCAACTCAACAGCTCTCTTATTCAAAATTAAACACTCACCCATAATTAAATGCCAACTAATCAAATTTTCCAAAATGCTATTTTTTCTTCCCAGACACAATTATTGCCCCTCCCATGCACAACAATGTACTGCAAATCCACAAAATCAGCAGTCCTACTCTTTATACTATACACATCAATATTAATACTAACTATAGCCCCAGCCCTTACAAATAAATCACCTATTATCTGATGCACTGCAATAAAACATACCCCCAAATCAAAGCCACTACTTCAATATCTCTCCCCAGCTATTTTATTGTGTTCTTTCCCCTACAAATCCTATACCAAAATCAAAACTACTGCTTCTTCCAAGCCCCGCCTTTTTGCACTAAATTCAACTTCAAGGACTAAACATTACCTCATATACACTTGTCTGTTACTAAACTTACTTCAGAGCAGTGACATGCACCCAAACCCCAAACCTAACACGCAGGCAAACTCCAAGAGCCTAAAACTCTTTGCTATCAACATAAGACGTTTATGCAATAAAATAACTCCTCTGCATGCATGGTTAGAACAAAACAAACCAGACATACTAGCCTTAACTGAAACCTGGCTTCATCCCAGCATAATTGATGCAGAAATTTTACCCCCCAATTTTGCCATACATAGAGTCAACAGACCAAAAAAGATGGGTGGAGGGATAGCTCTCCTCTATCCATCCACACTCAATA
Source organism: Protopterus annectens (assembly GCF_019279795.1). Taxonomy (NCBI): domain Eukaryota; kingdom Metazoa; phylum Chordata; order Ceratodontiformes; family Protopteridae; genus Protopterus; species Protopterus annectens. Next base: position 1,057,095,297 of record NC_056744.1, on the reverse strand, counting down.
CCCACATAGTATATACCCAGTTTCTATAATACTGAAATACTTATAAGCATCCTAAATCTTAACAACTCAAAACAATCTGCATCATTACAATCTATATCCCACCAGGGCATAACATACCAGTCCTGAAGAAATACTGTCCTGGACCACTGAAAACATCAAGTTAGAGACAATCAGCCTAGGTGACACAAATATAAACTGGCAATCCGTCACAGCAAACTCCCTCTCCAAAAGTATAAACTTGTATTGCTTTAAACAACTTATCACAGACCCCACTAGGTATAACAAAGACCTTACCAGCCACTCAACCCTAGACTGGATCCTTGTATTACACCCAATTTCTCTTCCTCTGGAACACTCTCAATCTCATTAAGTGACCATCTTCCAGGCTATGCTATCAGAGGCACCACCAACCTCCCCAAATAATATACCATAATAATGGTTAGAAAGACTAAACAAAATACTAAAATACTAAAAAATTAAACCAACAAACACTAAACAACATATTATTTAATATTAACTGAACACCCTTAAAATATCTTCCTCTCAATGATGCAGTACAATACTTCAATGCTACCTTCATGAAAATAATTGACAGTCTTGCCTCTGTGCAGTCAAAAAGAGTAAAAATAAGAAAACACCATGGTTAACCACTACTTGCATTGATCTTATGGCTCGAAGAGACATAGCATGGAAAACATGGAAACAAAATAGAACCCAACAAAACCTCAATGTCTTTAAAACAGTATGAAATAAGGTAACCAAACTAGTTGACAAGGAGTCCTACTACACAAACATCCAGCTTCAACACAAAAATAACCCCCCAAAATTCTGGTACTTAATAACTACCCTCCTTAGCCCAGGAACCAATAAGGATCTCTCTCCTGAACCAAATGCCCCCTCAACATATAGCAGAAGAACTCAACAAATACTTTATAAAAGCAAAAACCAACCCAGAACACCCAATTAAAAACCTTCACAAAAACAACAAAACACCTCCCAAAACAGACCAGGCCCTTAACCAAAAAAATAACCCAGCACAACTTTCTCTTTTCAGCCCATACCCACGTCAAATATAAAAAAAAAATATTACTCAAGCTAAAATTCTGTTCCGCATCAGCTGACCCCCTCCCCACCCCAATACATGAAACTTGCTGCTGACTCAGTTGGATACCCAGTCAGCATCCTAATAAACAGATCACTGTCTGAAGGCATAGTAGTATGGAAAATGTCACACATCACACCAATATATAAAGGTGGACTCTCCACGGATATATCCAATTTCTCCCCAATATCAATAGTATCCCCATTAACCAAAATCATGGAAAGGTGCATTCACCAACTCATGAAACACCTACTGCAAAACAACCTACTTACATGAACTCAACATGGCTGCATGACATATCATAGCACATCCGTTGCACTGCTTTCCTTCACAAACACTGTAAATGAGGCCAGAGACAAAGGATACCTAGCATCTGCGGTATTCCTGGACCTCTCAAAAGCATTTGATACAGTTTCACACAAGCTAGATATACTATCAAACCTATGATGCTCAACTATCAGAATTCAATGGTTGCAAAGCTACCTACATGAAAGGAAGCAAGCGGTGAAATGGTCAGACCAACTCTTCTCCTTCTTACAGAACCCTACAGGGGTCCCCCAAGGCTTCATCTTAGGACCCCTACTGTTCAACATATTTACCAATAAACTATATACCTCCTTTTTCCCCAGGAACATTAATCCAGTATGCAGATGAATCAGCCTTAATCTGTACTTATCAAACACTCCCTGAACTACTAATCAAAACCCACCAGTGATTATTGGCAATTAAATCATGGCTCACAGAGGCTCAACTCTTTCTAAACCCCCCAAAAAACAAACTCTTAGTCTTTCACCCCAAAAATACCACACTCAGCCCAGAAAAATTCCACATACACAGAACTGACAAAACCATCACAGAAACAGTACAAGAAACTTAACTGATAGGTGTTATTATTGATAGCAAACTCCACTTTGACCTCCATAAACAATAAAACATCTTAAAGACTCATAAAAGCTAGGACTGCTCTACAGAAGCAGAAAATTCCTTAACCACTCCAACCAAGACCACCGTTGCTAAACATTTCTTCTCCCCTCCCCATTCTGTGGTTCTTGTATACTAACCAATCTCCCAACCTCCATCAGGACTAAACTGGAAACATACTAATACAAAAAAGCAAAGTCTGCAACTAAGTCCAAGAGCTGTATGCATCACTGCGCACCACTAAAGGAGCTAAAATGGCTGGACTTGCCAAACTACTTAACATATATACACCTAACCACAATACACAATCTATTTAATAGGTCTTCTGACTGTCCAGCCCTAATTAACCTAATCCAACACTATAATCCAAACTGCCCTCTTAGATCTGAAGACAAGAACATTCTCAAAACCTACAAACCTAATAGAAAACTAGGAAAATCACTATAGTCATATTCAATCACTGAGTTATGGAATGCCCTACCACATAGCATAAGATAAACTCTCAATCCACTAGCCTTTAAAGCTTCCCTAAGAGAATACTTAAACAACCCATGGTTATGTGCATGCCTAACTCCAGGCTAATCAAATTCTTCCTCTTTATACTTATTTATTTATTTTTATTTATTTAACATTTGTTTACCGGGAAAGTCCGACTTGGAGCAAAGCCAATTTTCAGCAGAGGCCCAGGGATAAATGTTCCAGATGCATGTCTTTAAAACCCCCTCTCTCTACACCAACCTCCTCTCTTTAAATTAATCTACTAGAAAACTTAGTTTAACCTTGTACCCCTCTATCGGCAAAACAGTACTAACTCCTCACAGGTTCAACTCTATGTCTTCCCCTTTACTACATTATTTACATAAAAAGATGTTTTGAAGCTTGTTTGATGTTTGTAATCTCTAAACATTTTACTATGGTATTATATAAACAACAGTATGTACCTGCCTAGTAATATCCATCTGTATGTATCTCCTGTATGTAACTTATTGCATAATATGTGTATGCTATTCTATAATATGTTTCTATGTATAAATGTGGAACTTTTCTCCCCGGGCCTCCGCTGAAAACGGGTTATGTAACCCAGATGGACTATCCTGGTAAACAAATGTCAGATAGATAAATAAATAAATTAATTAATTAAATAAATAAATAAAGGAATATCTTTTTGTTCTTACTGAGGTCAGGTTCACCAGTACTGAGAAATTGTTCCTCAGATATAAAGTTCTACATGAGCAGACACTGATTAGATATCTGGCTCTTAACTTCTAAATAGATTCTGCTTTTGTAATTTATTCTTGGACTCATCCCCCTTTACATTAAAAAATGGATATAGATTATCATGAGTCAGTTACTTTGAAGAGAAGCACCTTTCCCAAGAAAATGAAGCGTATAGCAAGAAAAAAAAAACACATCTGGTGGACTGCTCTCCACAATGGAACATGTGTATATTCTTTGAAATTTGTGTGGGTCCAACAGCTGACTACTAAGTCACTTTCAAACATGTCAGGGAATCATTGCAGGGATAATATTTGAGTCTTATGACATCCAGTGGCAAATAGCACATAAATACAACTTTCATGTCACATCTTTAGTGGTGGTTGATGATTGGCTTTTGCTGGTACTCAGCAATAAATAAAAAGGGATGACATGAGACACAGTGTGTCCTCGCATGCTGGGTCCATGGCATGGTGCCAGACTATCCATAAGTACCACTGGTGCCTTGTGTTTTGTAAATGACTAAGACAGGCAAAATGTCTGGGGGAGTTGTTGAGTGCCTCTAGACCAACACAGTTTATGGGTAGGAGTATACAGGACAGTAAGATCTGATGGTTAGCTTAAGAGACAAAGAGAAGGAAGCACTATTAGCATGAAAGAATAACATGGGGATATGCAGAGCAATCTTTCGTTATTGAGATGGGCCCTTTAGGGGGTGAGAGGGGGGTGAAGTTTGCACTGAATCCATCTGCCAGGATATTGGCAATATCCTTGGGATCAGTATATTTAATGTCATTCTGTTGTACCTCAGAGCAGATCTGAGCATTGCCATTTAGATTCTTGACATAGCTATATAATGCCTTGTGGTTGTCTTTGGAATCTTTGGCAATTTTATTTTCGTAACTAGCTTTGGAGGATTTTATGAGGGATTTCAGCTTTTTACAGAGGCTGGTAAGGGAGTTTTTTGCATCCTGGGATTTTCCTTTTTTCTGCAACAATTTCTTCCTTTTGTTGTAAAGTTTGTTTATGGCAAGGGGACACCAGACTGGCTTCTTTTTTTTGGAGGAGAGCATCTTGGTACTATTGGGGATGGCACGATTCATGCACGAGTGGATGTGCTTGTACAGTACCTTAGTGTAGGATTCAGCAGTCGAACTTTCAGTTCTCATCTGCATGGGTTTCATGATGTTTGTCACTTCTGACTTGAGTAGCATGAAGTTGGCTTTGGAGAAGTTTTTTATGGAGGTTTCCTTTTGGGGGTGGGATGTGGATGTCAAGGGTGATTAGCTTATGGGCAGACCTGACCAACAAGGGATGACCATAGGTGTGGAGCATTGATTTCCCATGTTGGTAATGACCAGGTGTAGGATATTAGAGCCCCTGGTGGGACTAAGGATTATTTGATCCAGGGCATTGGAATTTATGAATTCCAAGAACCATTGGGCAAAGGTGTTGGTACATGAGTAGTTTTCCCAGTTAGTGGCAGGGTAGTTGAAATCACACAGTATTAGGGTGTTTGATTGTATCTTAATATTTTCCAGTATGTTTAGAAAGGTGTAATGAGACTCTTGGGGCATGGTGAGGGATCTGTAGCAAGCTACAATTTGGATTGCAGTCTTACCTAGTGTTAGTTGCACCTGGAGAATTTCAGATGCATTATGTTAGGCAACTAGCCTGGTGTTGTGAATATCCTTGGTGAATATGGACACTCCTCCACCTTTAGTGTTTTAGTCCTGGTTTGGTGGCCGAAAAGTGTGGTAAGAGTTGCAGCCTGGTATTGCAGGAGTGCTCTCTGGAGCCTTGAACTAGGTCTCAGTTACTGCACAGATATCAATGTTCTCCATTTTTAGGAGTGCCTTGAGAGAGTGCATTTTTCAGGTTTAGACTTTTAGCATTGAGTAGCATTACCTTCAGATTTTGCATGCTTGTACCTGTTATGGTGGTGGTTTTGTCCTTTGAACTTTGCCTAAAAAAGTCACTATAGGGGTGAAAAGAGCCTTAGCCAGTAACCTTATTCCTAGAGACAACAGGTGCAGACCATCTCTGGCAAAGTATCGTGGTCTGTTGATCATGTCGTCCAGGCAGACAGATACTGGAACCCCGTTGAATGACACCAGAAGCTGAGCCAATTGTTGAAGTCATTCATTATGTCCTTATACTGTGGTATCATTTTGGGTGAAGGCAGGGTGCTACTCAGGGCTAGGGTTATACCTGCCTGGGCTACATGATCCAAGAGCTCTTCCATGTCTCTTTTCTTGTAGTCCAGGGAGGTACGTCTCAAGTCATTCACTCCAACATGGACAATGACAGAGTCATATTTGTACTTGTTGTGGAGTCTATGCATTATGTGGTGGATCCTGGGACCTGACAGGCAGCTGACTGTAATTTTCTCCTTGTTCAGCCTGGTGAGTGGGACATCAGTGTGCCTGACTATAGAGTCACCTATGACTAAAGTGTTGGGTACGTTGTCTTTGCTTAGGGGCTGTTGTTGGGTGGCACACTGGTGTTGTGAGCTATGTGACACTTTGGTTGTGATTGCTATTTGTTTGTGTTTCAGCTTCAGAGGTCCTTGTTTCTTGGGCAGGTTAGTGTTAAGGGGCTCCACATATGTGGATTTGGTGTTGCTATGTGTGGGTGTTGGTGGTGTGGGTTTAGAAGGGCTATGTGTTGCTTGATGTGTAGTGTGGGTGTTAACCTTCTCCTCTTGACTGTCTCGCACAATCTTGGGTGGAGAGAGCTTTGCTGCCAGTTTGGCTATGTAAGTGCCTCTCTCACAGGTTGTAGTGTTGGGTGGTAGGTGGAGAGGGTTGTCTGTGTACATGAGGCAATTGCTGCATTGCCCAAGTATGCGTAGATTCACCAGGTGGACAGGAGAAATCACTGGAAGCTGACCCTTGGACGTGCCTGGTTTGGTACTTTTTTTTGTAAAGTACAAGAGTTGTTTTTCCTTACCTTAGCAAGGTACTTTGCAATTATAAGCTTAGTGCCTACGATTAATTTCTCCTTACTAACAAGGAGAGTTGAGTGCTTGTTTCAGTTTAAGACTTCCTAGTGCTTTCCAGCAGGTTTTAAAGCAAGTGCTAGTCACAGGGATGCTTAAAGGTAAGATGAAAACAAATGGTTCATCCTAAACACTGCAGTGTGCACTAGAGGAGTTAGATGTGAAAGTAGGTAACTTAAGTTTTACCTGTCTAAAAAGTTAAGTTTTAGTGGAGAGCCACTATTTTTAAAACAGCAAGATAGATTGAAAGGGGGTGGTCACGTTTGTATTCTGGTACTATGGAATACAGTAGGATGGCCAATAAATTTAAATAGTTGAAGGGGAGTGATTTCACAAAATGATAATTTTATGCTTACTCAACAAGCCAGTAAAAACAGAGAGGAAATGAGATATATGGTCAAATTAACATAAGGGGAAGGCAACTAGAAAGACAGTGGTGTTTAAGAACACTACACAGGTGGGAAAAAGACTCACAAGAGACAGAGCTGTGGTCTCTTTTCAAGTTTTAATATGCAGTTAAAAGCAGAATACAAGTAAAACACAAGGTAAATAAAACAAATCACAGTATTCAAAATAGAAAAAGGCAATAAGGTAATACAACAAATAAAAAGAAAACTAACCTTTCCCTCACAGCAAAGTGTAGAAGAGTCTGGGTGAGCCTTTCTAGTAAAGCTCTGAAATGTTTTATTTTACCCCTTAAATAGAAGGTTTAGCTCCTAGTTCTGCCCCCTCAATTCACAGATGATTAACCTTAACTGACCTGTTCTATTGACCTGTACTAATTTCTGCCTGACTCACAAGAAAAAGAGCCATGGTCTCTTTTCAAGTTTTAATATGCAGTTAAAAGCAGAATACAAGTAAAACACAGGGTAAATAAAACAAAGCACAGTATTCAAAATAGAAAAAAGGCAATAAAGTAATACAACAAATAAAATGCAAACTAACCTTTCCCTCACAGCAAAGTGTACCAGAGTCTGGGTGAGCCTTTCTACTAAAGCTTTGAAATGTTTTATTTTACCCCTTAAATAGAATGTTTAGTTTCTAGCTCCACCCCCTCAGTTCACAGATGATTAACCTTAACTTACCTGTTCTATTGACCTGTACTAATTTCTGCCTGACTTACAAGAGAAAGAGCAGTGGTCTCTTTTCAAGTTTTAATATGCAGTTAAAAGCAGAATACAAGTAAAACACAAGGTAAATAAAACAAATCACAGTATTCAACATAGAAAAGGGCAATAAAGTAATACAACAAATAAAAAGCAAACTAACCTTTCCCTCACAGCAAAGTGTAGCAGAGCCTAGGTGAACCTTTCTAGTAAAGCTCTGAAATGTTTTATTTTACCCCTTATGGGGTTATGGACAATTGGTTGAATGTTCCAATTGTCAAATGAAAAAAAAAAATTGGTACAGCTGAATGAAAAGCAGCCGATTGAATGTACCAGCTTTTTTTCTGTGGGAGATTGTGATATAGTGGAGATAGGGAATTTGCCCTTTCCCCACTTTAGTGCTGTTTCAGAGTTGGTGTATATATAATTACTGTAGCTGACGGTGTGGGGGAGTTCAGGAGGACTTGGCCTCCTGCAGAAAACAGTGCTTTTCTTTTTTGTTTAATTTTCAATAGGCTGCTGATTGACTAGTTGTGATTGATCAGTTTCATTTTGATGTAGTGCAGTAATTCCCAGACGTTTTTGATTCTCGGCTCCCTTGCTGAATCCAGGTTTTCCCAAGGCCCCCTCACAGTGAGCATAAAGTGCATATTTCATTTATTTATTTATTTGACATTTGTTTAACGAGGCTGCCTGACTGGGCTAGGAGACCTGAGGAGAAAAGCTCAAAAGTACAATAAAAAGACAATTACCAAAAAAAAGTGTACATTCTGCTTAAGAGCATGACACTGATCTACTATGGTTGAGAGGTAAGCAAACCTGATGGCAACCTTATTAACTTTAAGTTTATAAGAGCAATATTTAAACTCTGTCCCTATTATTTGGCTGTGTCCAGCATATCTCTCATTGTATACATGTTTGAAGAATGTCCAGATTTGTACCTCATATTTTTGGTCTTTCTCATAAAATTGTTGTTTTCTGGCAAATTATTGGCAGACCATTGAGGTTAAAGTCAGAAAATAATGACAGACAGTTGAGTTTCTTACTTCATACCCTTCAGAAAATGCATGCTAATGCAAAACCTGCATTTCTATCAACTTTCTAAGTTTGTGAGAGCAGTACTTAAAAGTGTCCCTATTTTGTGTCTTTGTACCCCCACTATTTTTGGCTTTGTCCAGATTTCTTGATCTAAGAGGGTGAGAGGTATGTGTCCAGTGGTATGGTCCAGACTTACACAGACCTCATTGCTGCTGCTGCCAGGGATCACTCTCACTCTTCACTCTCTCCCCCTGTGACACACACACACACACACACACACACACACACACACACACACACACACACACACACACACACACACACACACACACACACACACACACACACACACACACACACACACACATAGTCTCTTTTGCATTCATGCACGCATTGACTCACACACATCACTCTCACTCTTTTCCAATCTCTCACACAGTCATAGTCACTCCCTCATTCATACCTGCATTCACCCACACGTCACTCTTACTCTCCCAATCACACACACACACACACACACACACACACACACACACACACACACACACACACACACACACACACAGTCACTTCCTCATTCATACCTGCATTCACACACACATCACTCTCACTCTCTCCCGATCAAACACACACAGTCACTTCCTCATTCATACCTGCATTCATTCACACATCGCTCTCACTGTCTGTCACATCTACATTCCATACACCCACTTACGCATTCATTCATACATCACTCTCACTCGCCCGATCCCACACCCACATGCCATACACCCACTTACGCATTTATTCATACATCCCTCTCTCTTCTGTTCTCACACATACACTCACACAGCCACTTCCTCATTCATACCTGCATTCATTCACACATACACACACACACACACACACACACACACACACACACACACACACACACACACACACACACACACACACACATACACAACTTGCACAACACACACATGCCTTGCACACACACACACACACACACACACACACACACACACACACAGCCACTTCCTCATTCATACCTGCATTCACTCACACATCGCTCTCACTCTCCCGATCTCTCTCACACACAGACACTCTTTTGCTTTCATGCAGGCATTCACTCACACAGACAGACACACACACACACACACTCATACAAGCATTCACTTACCTGATTCCCGGTTCCAAGTGCTCTATGGCCCAGTGGTTGGGGACCTCTGCTATACGTGATGCCAGTTCTGCTAAAAAGCTACAGTGTAGGTCTAGACTTAGTTCGCCGTGAACTAATAAGCTTAGCTGCAAAATAAACTGTGAACTGTTCATGGTTTATTTTGCAGCTAAGCTTATTAGTTTGCGGCTCCCCAGGGCACTGCAGCACACACTTTGGGAACACCTGATGTAGTGAATTTTTTATATATACTTATATATCCATATATACAGAGACAAAGAAAGAGGCATATATGTACCTGTAGATAAAGATATAGATATAGATATAGATATAGATATAGATATAGATATAGATATAGATGTAGATATAGATATAGATATAGATATAGATATAGATATAGATATAGACAAGATTATTTTTCAAATATAACAATGCTTTAGAAGATTCAAAGAATTGCTTGCTAAATCTCTAAGGCACACTTCAATCCCCTTTGGGGAAAATTTTATTCACAAATACAGTTTCTTATAATATTGTCAGATTTGTTTAAACATTAAATCTGATCATGTAATCATAGTTTACTTCACTCTAAACATCAATAAACGTCATATTGATAGGTATGACCTTGCCTCAGTGTTGAGAATGATCTAAGAACAAAAGGAGGAATGATTGTTTTTGGCTCCCCCTACTGTTGATTGAGGTGAAATTGCTTGAGTCGCTAGTGCAAAGCAAAAGAGTTTGAAAGGTATAACAATGTATGGTGGGCTTGCTCCTTACAATAGGTGGTACAAGGGACCTTGCCTTCCTGCCAAAAACAATTAAAGTTGAATTTTTTACCAGTTTTTTGTCCTTTTATCTCATGAGCATTCAAGAAGTCAGCGTTTCACAACAGAACCAGAATTTTTTTTGCATCATAAATGTGGCATCTGAAGAATGTGTCATGACTTGGTAGGGCATTCATAACAGAATTTTTTTTGACTTTCAGAATATTAGATATAATATTCTAAAATTATATAACTCTTTAATTCTGAATGTGTTGCTAAAGAATCAGCATCATTTCCCTTCACTCAATAAGGCAGAATCATTCATATACTGAAATCCTTAACACATTCATTCATTAAGCCATAGTGACCACAAAACACATTTATTACATTATTTGTAAAGTGACATGTTCTATCTTAGGTCTTGAGTTTGTAAGATGTATATAAAGGCACAACTAGACATTGATTTATTGTTGAGTCATGCTCTACTGATTTGTAAGGGAGAAATAATGCTTCACTCAGTAATTCAGTAATTCATCCTCTGTCTACCTTATTAATCCAGTTTAAGGTCAGAGGAGCTGGCCATTGTCCCAGAACTCGAAGGCATAAGTCAAGCAAAATGATCCTATATAGAATTCCTATCACAGGATGCAAACATGGGCAACACACACACACACACACACACACACACACACACACACACACACACACACACACACACACACACACACACACACACACACACACACACACACACACACACACACACACACACACACACACACACACGGCATGCATACCTGCTGGAACTTTGGAGAATCACCAATTCAGATGTTGCATATCTTTGGCATGTTGGAGAAAACCTAATGACATGATCGGCTCATGAAACTGCAGGTATGGACATAATAATGCTTCACTCAATGTCCTTGAATCTTAAGTATTTGAACATCACATTGTAATTATATTAATAGATTAGAATCACAATTCAAGGAGCACTGGTCTTGAAACTATGGATGACATTCAATGACATGCCCTGTACTGTGAATGACAACTGTACAAAAACAGCAGAGAAGGGTCAGTTTCTGCCCATGCATGTGGATGCATCAAACATAAGAAAATAAATGATTTTACCACTCTGGAACTGAAACCTTTTCACCTATGTGTATAGCCCTACCATAATATTACTTTCTGGCCAGTGCTTATCATGGATACAAAGCCACATCAAATATAAGAAAATAAATACTGTATGTTACTTTAGTCTAATACCTGTAAATATAAGGACATACAGTAGATAACACACATTCTGTTAGTGCAGCTGGATATATGGCTACCTCTAGGATATCCAGCCAACCCCTTTGCTTTTAAGATTGGCTTGTATAGGAATATTAACTGCCTGGATGACAGTATTACTGATATCTGCCCAACTTTTATCCTTTTAGCAAGTTGCTCTTTATTATATTTGAAATAGCCTTTTAGCTTGGGTGCTTAGTACTTTTAACATGCAGTATTTGAGTAGATACTAATTAGCATGCTCAGTTGCCTTGCTTCTCTTCATTTTGCCTAGCTGTATGCCTATTGATAATTCTAGAAATACCCCTCATCTCAGGTTGCACATAGCTTTTTTGTGAAATTATCTTAGCTTAAGTAAAAAAGCCATGGTGGTACAACGGTAGCGTTGTTGCCTCACAGCAAGAGGTTCTCCTGTTTGATTCTCGGCTGGAGTGCCTTCTGTGTTGAGTCTGCATGTCCTCCCCGCAGTCGAGTGGCCTCCGAAAGACATGCGTGAATGGGTGTACCTTCGTTGAAGGTTGGGCATCGGGCTGGCAACTCGGCACCATAAAAATCGACTGCCAATCATTAGCGGACTGGAGTTCCACTGTGGCGACCCCTAACAGGGAAAAGCCAAAAAGACAAACATCTTAGCTTAAGTAACTTACCTGAGAGTAAGCAAGATTCACACAATAAACAAAAATGGATTGCATATAGGCAATGCTCAGATACGAGCACGCGTTGCAGTCCAGGCATATTAAAGCCAGTACAGGGAAAGAATACAGAACAGGGGGAAGTGAAATGGGGGAATTGTTACACAAAATGTGTTATAATATAGCAATAACCAACAATGTGGGTGTGGTATATTGAAGATTTACCCACGGTTGGTATGGTTTAATCATGAGAATGGATGCAGAGTGATTAAACTAAGCCAGCCGTGGGTAAATCTTCAATATACCACACCACGGAATTGGTTATTGCTATTATAAAATTACATTATTCAAGAAAAAAATTACTTACTTTTCTTAAATGATGTATTTGTATGATGGCTCCGAGGTGTTCTTCCCCTTTCCTCAGACATGCTGGTGCTTTTTTTGATGTATTGCGCATGCTTATGAGATTTCCCCATGCTTACACAGTACATCAGTGCTGCATAACAGGTGCTGTGTATAGGAAGCAATGGAGAAAGGAAGATCTCCGTTGCCTTTTTTCTTTTTCTTTTTAATTAAAAAAAAAAAAAAAAAAAAAAAAAAGATGCCGGGAGACTTTGAATTTACTGGAGATACAGGACATAGAAAATAAAAGAATAATCAGGTATGTTTCTCTAGTTTTGCATAAAGTACCTTTTTATCCTTTTATTTTTGTCTGTTCCAACTCTGCTGTTGGTTTCAAGTCTCTGATTTTGTAAGTTTATTTATTTCACTTAAAAAAAGTGAAATTTTATGGCATACATTAATGGAAGAAAGCCCAGGCGACCAGATCTATTTCCATTGGTATATGTTCGGATTTACAATGGGCACACTGGTTGGGCTGCCCAGTCAGTGTGCTACTTTTTGAATATTAATTGCCAGTCATTGTATAATAATTTAGTGATGCTGGATAGGGGAAATGTTTAAAGTGCACTCATATCCCACAGACAAATGCAACAAAAGTGTATAAGAATAATTTTTAACATAAAACCTGCAATATAGGTGTAATGATAATATGAATGTCAATTCCATAGTTACACACATACATAATAATGGACATGCTAATAAAGGATGTGAATGGAGCATAAAGCTGCAGTGTAACAAAGGAGAGTGAACACTTTAGATACATGTTAATCAAATGCTGATTTGAGATAACAGTGAGGGCAGATGGATGAATGCATATAATGCAGTTATTGCATATAAGGATGCATATACAGGGGATTGATGTATGCAAGCTGACAGCACTGCTGTATTATCCATCCATCTCATTTAAGCTTGTACCTTTCAGGAATTGAGCATCAAGTGATGACACTCTACTGACTAATGACATGTGGATGAACCACAAGCGCCACAGTGGAAGTCTTATAACTGGTATGAGAGTCTACGTATGCTAACTTATTACATCAGATTCAGTGCATTCTGACTCCACGGTAACCTCTATCCTAAACCAAGCCCTTCTCCTTCCAAAACAGTGACCACACCACCTTCACCAAAACTACCAAAGCCCAACCAACACATCTCAAACTCACCCAAAGAGCTTAAAGTAATTTCATTAAATACTAATAGCATCTATAATAAAATTTCAGAACTCCATGCTTGGATCTTCCACAATATACTGGATATTATTGCCATAACTGAAACATGGCTAAAGCCCCATATACTTGACTCTGAAATATCGCTCCCAGGTTATAAAATAATCAGGGCTGATAGAACTCAAAAAATGCTAGGGAGTAACCCTGACTATCTTGAAATCCTAATCTCCAATAAATCTACTCCCAGATTCCATGAAACTGAACTCCCTATCTCCTGTCTTAAACTAAAAAAAAATAAGCAACTATGTATTATAGCACCTGATGTCCCCCCAAATAATAATGCTAGAACCCTAGAAAACATCTTAAACTGGCTTGCACATGCATTTTCTAATGCAAAGATAATCCTAACTGACGTTAATTTTGATTGACATATTATCTCTGCAAAAATATCCATCAACTAGCCTTAACCAATTTGGATTGGCTCACGCATTTCCTCTCCTACACATTTCAACTATCCCAAAAAGAGTTGATCAATTCTCAACTGGATATTGGTGTCTGATTCCAGTCATTCCACTAAGTATGTCTCCAGTGGTACCCTCTCAGATTCTCTCTATGATCACTTCCCTGTATATGCCGACCGATTCAGTGCCCATCATGTCAAACAACCCTTAATTAGAACTTCCCATAATCTCACTAATTTTAACCCAGATACATTTAACAGAATTCTAAGTTCCTTTAACTGGTCTATCCTGGAAAATATTTTACTCAACAAAGTTGTACACAAATTTAAATCACTTTTCCTGAAAACTCTCAATATTCTGGCTCTAGCTAGAGCAAAAAGAATAAAGTATAACCATACTCCTTGGTTATCCACTCAAAGCAGGTACCTAATGTATGAGAGAAATAGGGTTTGGAAAGAATGGTGAAAATATAGATCTTCCTAAAACTTACAACACTTTAAAAAAATATGTAACCGTATGGAAAGACAGATTATCACAGACAAGAAAATCTACTTCAGTAACCCTTTACTAAATCAGTCTTCTATCCCTAAAACAAATCCTGGTCTTCTATTAATAATATACTTCCCCCTGGAACATCACCACTCCTAATTGTGCCCCAAATAATACTCCCTCTGTAAGAGCTGGTCTATTCAACACACATTTCATAGAAAGCATTAAAGCCTTTATTAAAGATGTTCCTCTCAACAATGCTGACATGTCCACTCCTCAGATAGCAAAAACCCCTATTTCACCCTAAAACCTATCCCAACCTCCTTTATCAAATCACTGCTTCTTAAACTGAAACCCTGTTTTCCTTCAGTAGAGACTCTCTCAGTGGAATACCTCAAGCTGGCTCCAGTTCCATAGCCTATCCTGTGTCTTTTCTAATTAACAGGTCTATCAAGGAATCATATGTTCCTTCTCTATGGAAAACGTTCTTCATCATCCCCCTTCCTGAAGGAGGAACTTCATCTTATATTACCAATTTCAGACCTATCGCCATATTATAACCTTTGTCAAAAATTTTGGAGAAGTGTATTCACAAGCAACTTCTTCAACATATTCTTCAGGAAAGCCTCCTGACCCCCACATAGCATGGTTTTAACCTACTCATAGCACTACCATGGCCTTATTACCTTTCCACAGATGCAATTAACAAAGACAGATGCTAAGACAAACTTGTTTCTTCTGTAGTCCTTGATCTCTGTAAAGCTGTTAATCTAATCTCTCACTTAAAACTTCTCTGCCAACTGTCTTCCCTCAGGCTATCATAACCCACACAACTATAGTTCCAATAGATACCAGTCTGTTAAATGGCTCTCTACATTTTCTCCCTTTCTTTCAGCCAATACTGGTGTGCCACAGAGCTCCATTCTCGGTCCTCTACTCTTTAATATATTCACTAATGATTTACATAAATCCTCTCAAATATGCTGATGATTCTACCATAGTATGCAGTTTTGACAACATAGTATATCTTCAAAGAATTACTCAAGAAGCCTTTGACTCTGCTGAAAGTTGACTACATGATAATCACCAGCTACTAACACCCCAAAAAACTAAATTACTTCTCTTTTTTTCCAAAAACCCATTTCAATGAAAAAAACCTTTAAAATGTCTTTCTTAAACAGTACCATGATTAAAGTTACCCTACAAACAAAACTATTTGGCGTGACATCAATAAAAACCTTAAATTTGATTTACATATCCACAACAGCATCAAGAAACCCCATCAAAAACTAGGCACCCTACAGTGAGTAAAGGAATTTCTTACAGACTCTGCCAAGGTAACTCTAGCTACCACTTACCTCTTACCCTCTCTCCTATATGAGCCTCTATCATGACCAACCTACAAGCCTCACATAGCTC
This sequence comes from Protopterus annectens, assembly GCF_019279795.1. NCBI lineage: Eukaryota > Metazoa > Chordata > Ceratodontiformes > Protopteridae > Protopterus > Protopterus annectens. Next base: position 1,057,079,138 of record NC_056744.1, on the reverse strand, counting down.
TAATCTTGAACTGTGCTATAACAAAGGTCCCAGATTTGCTTGCAGAAAATCATACCAGACCTACCACTGTTTACCACTAAAACACTTAACTGGCTTGAACTTATACTCAGCTCACCTTAACCCATAAAATCATCCATACCCCATCTGCCTGACCAGAAATGAGACCCCTACTCCAATACTATCTTCCAAATTGTCTCCTTAAGATAAATAATAAACAGCTGCTTACCATCAACAAACAACAGAGGGCTGCCAGGGTCAGTCTCTATTCCAGTAGTGTAGCTAGAACTTGGAATACAATTCCTGTGTCAGTTAGGTCTATCGTACACCTTCATCTTTTCAAATCATTACTAAAAGAATTCTTCTCTGCCTCCTGCTTTTGCCATGCTCCTCATCTAGGCCTTAGCTCTCTAACACGCCTCATAGCCTTTGTTATACCTCCCTTTAAAGCACTAAATCCCTTAACCCGCTTATCCCCTTCTAATACCTCAGTTAATTTTACTTCTTAAACTGTTATACCTACTTCTAATTAGCATAACCAAATTACTTTTCCATCACTAAACTTGCTTATCTCCTCTAATACCTCACTCTGTTGTATTTCTTCAATTGCTTCTGTCTTATACACCACTCTTCTGTCTGTAAAGTCTCAGTACAAGGCTTGTAAAGTTAATATTTGTGAAAATTAATACAAATTTTATTATACTGACTATTATGTTATGTATTCACTGAAACTACATTATAAAATTTGTTATTGTTAATACTGATTGTATTAAATATGATACCTTGGAGCTTTACTCCCAAGGCCTCTGCTGAAAAAGGGCACCTGTGCCCAGTCAGACTTTCCCAGTAAGCAAATGTTAAATAAATAAATAAATGTGTGGTAAACAATCTCTGAGAGGACAGGGATGGTGGAGGACTTCACATTATAACCGCAGTACCTCATTCATGCATTACAGTATAAGGCACAACAATGCTAACAAGAGCTGAATGTGCATGTTGAACACATGAACATTTGACAGCAGACAGTACATGATATTTGACAGGATGAATGCACCATGAGAGAAATGTCCATACTGTTGTGACATATGTAGTTATGTGAAGGCATTATATTATGCTATTTCTGTAAGGGGTATATGTGCCTGGGTTCCCTTCGGATGGTCAAACTTTTAAAAGCTCGACTTTCATATGGATGAGACCATATGATCGAACTTTTAAAGCTTGACTGGTCTGAATGGGGATATCCATAGAGTGCGGAACAGGAAGATTTCCCTTAAAAGTAATGTAGTGAGATCTCGGAGTTGGTATATTTAAATAGTGGTGGGGGAGGGTTTGGGGGCACAGCCCCCCATATAGGGGGTACAGGCAGACTTGCCCCACTGCTAGCACTGTTTTTCTGTTTTTTTTTTTTGTTTGTTTTTTTTTCACATTTTCGAACATTCAAATGTTTGATAATATGGTCTCGACCATACAAAAGTTGAGTATTTGGATGCTCGATTATGTGAAGTAGACCCGTGTGCCTATACTTGCTGTAGTATGTCAACAACAGACAGCATGTGGTCTCATTCCCTCATGCCAGAGGATAATGCTTCCTATATATATGTTATGTAAGGACAATAAAAGCAAATGTCAGCATTACTTAAATAAATACATTGCTATGTGACAAACTTCGCAGCTTTTAGTAAGAGGGATCAACATCTATATGTGTATTAAGCAAATGTGATTGACCACCGTGTTATTGACATGTACAGTCACAACAACATGGCCACAATGTAGTCTGAACAGTAATGGATGGATTTCAAATTACTACGCGATATTACAAGCTAAACATCATTGCCTGAATTACAAATGCCACACGTCCATGTTCAGGTGCAAGTGATACAGGGCACAGTTAAATGGATGACATCACCACTGTTTATTAGTTGGATGATTATGCTAAAAAGTATCTGAAATACATAATAACACTGTACAGCTACACATCAAATATATCTTTGCAGACTAGTATGCACAGTATGATGGTGAAAGACATTCACGGCTGGACTCAAACATCTTACATAATGTAGTCACACAATATACAAAGTACACTATCAAAGTCATGCAACACAGGAGAATGCACACTCTAAATGTGACATACTGCAGGTATGTTAGCAGTATGTAATCATTGTGTGGATACAAAGTTATTTTCATTTGTGATGCTAGGATTTGCTAGTGTCAAAGTGTGCCACTGTAATTCAATCTCATAAGTAGAAGGATAGATAAAAGTGGTTGCAAGGTGGCCAATGGTATATGACAATAGTAACTGTCACACTAGTGAAGCAGTGATGGAACTGAACCATCAGCTCTACTCTTACATCATCTGTACAGCATATTATCAGCAGCTAGCAGCACAGAAGAATAATGACTACAACTGAGACATACAGCATCTATGCAGGGATGACATCAGCAGTGTATTACCACGGAGATGTATCTGATAACGTTATCTGTACTTCATTCCCATTTGCACTTGTAGAAGTTAAGCACTGCTGTATTCAAACATCCTACCTACCTACCTAGTTAACATTATAGAGAATAGTGTCAGACATATAAGCACCCCAGGAGTAGTCTGACATTCAAATAGCTTAATTTAATTTGCAAACAATGACCTCATCAGTTTGTTGAACCAGGGGAGTAGGCAGACAATATAATGTAATAATGTACTCATATTGATCCCAAACAAACCACCTGCCATTTGAAGAATGGAAATGTTCCTTCTATCCCCCCACTAAACAAATGTTTGCTTCACTTTCTTATGGGCATTTTTCAGCCTATGACACTGCTATTTGAATCGTTAATTTACTAATTTACTAATATGGGAACACAGAATTGCCTAAAAAAGCAAAGTTTTCTTTATGTAATTCAAAGGATGACTTCATCAGTGTGTGTCATACAGGATGTTTCTGTAAAAAGTGGGGTAAGAGAGATGTTTGCACGTTTAAATGCATTCCCTTCAGGGAATGGAAACAACAAAAGTTCTTACAGATATGTAAGCAAGTCTTCCATGGTGGGAACTGAACTGCTTGCCTAGTTAAATAATCTAAAATGCACTGTACTAGTCACAAGCATCACAGTAGAAGTTAGTTTATTAAGAGAAGAGATAGGACGTTTGTCAGGATGACTTCATCAGTGTGTGTCATACAGGATGCTTCTGCAAAAACTGAGATAAGGGAGCTGTGAGAACAACTAAATGCATTATTTTCCGGACCAAGTGGTACACACAGTTCCACACACAAATATACCATGTACACATGGTCTCTCACACACACACACACACACACACACACACACACACACACACACACACACACACACACACACACACACACACACACACACACACACACACACACCTCATCCATGTTGGGCATCAGACCTACCTGTCTAGGTTACACAGTCTAAAGAGCACTGTATTGCTCACAAACACAACAAGAGAAGATAGACAACACCTATGTGAAATTGTGCATTTGAATATTTGTAAAAAGCAATTCTTGGAAGAGATGTTAGTGTGCATCACACATTGGGCAACAAATGCATATGACAATGTAACATCACTATGATTGTCTCATGTAATGACATACATTTTTAACGAAATATAGATACTGTCCTTTTTGTACACTGTTATTGTGACAGACATTAACGTGTTCCACATAATGAGATGACATACACATTAACTGTTGCACACCAGTGGATTATCAATCAATGATTGCTGTGAATTCATGTCAGAATGACTTCACACTTGTATTGTCTCAATATGTGCATTGGCAAGACAAACATGCAACTCATACATAGGGTCTATATTAAAACCTCGAAGTGTCAGCTCTACAAACACCTAATGGTTGACCTGTAAACAGCGAAAGCTGAAAACCTTGAACGGCCACTTCCACGAAAAAATTTGCTTGGCCATTATCAGGAATTTGCCCTTTTTTCCAATGTAGAGCAATCGTGGAGTTGGTATATTTAGTTAGGGCGGTATGGGGGACACAGCCACCCACATCAGGGGTGTGGGGGTGAAGTCCCCCAGTTTATTAGGGTTTGAAAGTTTATTTGCATGTTCGCCAGCCAAGCTAATTTTTTCCCTGTGAAAACATTTGTAGAAGTGGCCATTCGTGGTTTTCAGCGTTCACTGTTTACAGGTCAACGTTTAGGTGTTCATAGAGCTGACACTTCAAAGTTTTAATATAGAGCCTCATACATAGGACAGTGCACTGCAGAATGACAGTGATGGATTCTGCGAGAAAAGGTCTATGAAGCTGGTAACAGTACAAATGTAAATCCTGTATAGCAAAAGTGTTACTTTAAACAAATGAATTAAGTGAGTCAACATCATTCAGAAATCATGATCTTCTTTTGAAACAGTCATACAGGCATACTAATGCTGTGCAACAGAAAACTAGTAGCTCATATGTTCATAAATTTATACTAGGCTAAAAGTCTTTGTAGGCCATTTTAACACCAATTACCCCACATGAGAATAAAACCCCACACTTTGTGTCAACAATGTAAACACCTTAACCATTATGCTAACCCTTCTTTAATGTCTTCACTTTTCTTTTTCTTGTACTCTTTGAGTGTAGTGCTACTAAGCTAATTTATGCTGCTGATGGTAAAGCGTTAGCACATGCGTAATCATGTCTTGAAGTATTGAACTTACAGTGGTAATTAGCAGTACTTTATGTTGCTCTGTGTCAACTTCCATGCAAATAACTGTATAAGACAGGTTTCAGTATAGGTAGCAGGCACATTAATGTAGCAGCAGGATAATGCTGTGTTAAATAACGATTTAGCCAACATTTACAGCCACAGCAGTCAGACAAAACATCATGAAATATGTTTTCATTCATCTGTATTTGAATATATTCAGCATACCAGGAAAACATTTATACCTGCGTATTATCTTAGCACTACGTGTACAAAGTCATAATTGTGAGAGTTAATATTTGACAGAAGATTTCAGCAAACATGATTGTATGAATTCATGTTTACTATCCTATTGACCACTGTAACCCATACATCCAATTCTTTATGGTTTAAAATCACATTAAACTGAATAAAAATAGCTCAGCACAGTGGCATGAAGTGAAACAGAGTAATGTGGATGAAGGCAATTGAATCCAAAAATATTACTTTAAGCTGTCTACTTCCATTTAGCCTTCTTTGCATCTGTTGCCCAATGCCAGACATTGCACAAATGCAGAGGTGTAAAAATCTAAAAAAAGAGATTGTTCTGATGAAGTTCTATTTATGGGAATGAAAGTGCTTAACAATTTAATTTTATTAGTATTAAATAATCCTTTCTACACCAGTTCTGGTCTGGGTGTTGGATGCCTTTGTCCTGCAGCAAAGTTTTTAGATTTTTGGTTTAGTCGTCCTTGTTCTGGTTCATTAGTTTACTTTAGAAGTGTAAGAATAATGCTATAGAAGGGAGAAGATGCATCTGCAGGGTGACATGGAGGCAGGAACAAAGCAGATTATCACTGAAGAAAGACAGTGGTGGCTGGCAACACTATGTACCTAACAGGTACATCTAAACTAATGAACCAAAACCACTCCATAACATTTAGCTAATGGGTAGATTAGAACCATTGAAATGATTCAAAACCCCCTCTACACATTCAAACATTAGCTCATAACGCCACAAAGGAATTACTAGTTTGTAGCATTAATATAATAATATTGAAGCACACTGACAATGTATTGAAGAAGGTGGGGTGAACAGAAACAGTTAGAGACAAATGCACAAAGGAATAGCAACAGTATGTTTTGTGAAACATGTAGGAACATCTGTATGTTGTTTTAGTCTTACTTATTAAATCATCATTAATCTGCCATTCTCTGTACAATAATCTGATTGCTACAGGTACAAATAAGGGGTGAGTGAGTGCAATAAACATGAATACCTAACCAGGATAGGGTTGGCTTAATAAGTCTGTTGGGGCTACAGTGTTTTTGAAAATGATGTCTTGCTACTCTATTCTAATGTTATATTAAGGAAACGTGTTATATGGATTATGGATTAAAGTACAGACTTCTGCAATTAAATATATTTTTTATTTATGTATTTTTATTTTGACATTTGTTAACTGGGTATGTCTGACTGATCATGTGCCCTTTTTCAGTGGAGGCCTGGGGAGAAAAGATCCATACAGAACAACTTTTAAAGCAAAAATAACACAAAGTACAGAAAACTTACAAATACATGACAGACGCTAAATATAGAAGTAACTCTAGATGCATAAAAGTCTCAAAATACAGTACAAAATAAAACAATGATAGGAATATGAAATGTATGAAGCAATAAATTGACATAGAGCTGTAATAGAACCCATGACACAAATTCAGAACATCAGGATAATTACTTTAACATGCCACATAGGAACTCTTAATGTACTACATCCAAAAGCCTAAGAATTATTTAATTAATTGTATCACAATACTGGCTTTTTTATGGCTTTACTCTGTATTCTCACAGCAGATTTACATGACATAAGCTTGACCACTGAAGATTAAATTGAAATCTTCACCTTTTGCAATTAGATGCCAAACAGCATTCACTGTCACTCGGCATTGCTGCTCTAGCAACTGCCGTGTATGTGAAGTGAAGGTTTTTCCATGGGCCAGTTCTGGCCATGTGTCTTGTGTGCGAACATATTCTTTCACCAGATTAAATGTGTGAAAAGGGGTAGATATGACAGTGGTGAGAATGGGGTTGGCAAGCAGAGAGCATCATATAAGGAAAACAATACAGGAATTTGCAGAAGGGTTTTGGGAAAGCACCATAGCTATCCACTTCTTCTGAGTATAAAAGTACAATTGTACACACAGTGTCATGACTTTGCAGAGGCACCACACTAGTAAAGAGTGAAAACAGAATAATGTTTATGGCAAGTTGGACCAAATCAATTATGACATAGGGGAAGTGGAGAGCTATGTATGTGGTGCAAATTTGTTTGGGACAGGTGCCCATTTTTGGGGATGAGAGAGAGCTGGGAAAGGTGCTTAGGAATGAGAGGGTCAGGTAGGTAGGTAGGTAGGCTAGAAGACATCCCCAGACATACAGGACATACAAGACAGACATGGATGGCAATGGAAATAAAAAGCTGTGAGACACCATGATTGGAGATATGTAGGGAACATTGAATGTACACACATGTCCAGCTTGAGAACAGTGAGAATCTAGTCCTAGTGATCAGAACTCATTAATATCTCCTACAGCAGCTCCCTGGATCAGTGCCAGACATGGCATTATCGTTGCAATGCAATGCAGGACCTTTTCAACCCTGCCAATAGGTTGCTCCAAGACCTCTCCATTATATCCTTCACCAACTCTGGCAGCTCCTGCTGGGTGACAAAATCACCACCTCCACTACTACTGCTCCTGGAGGGTAGTATTACATCAGCAGTCAGGGGCTGTTGATGATTAATTGTCATCATCAAGTTAAAAAGAGAGAAATGGTGGGGAGAGACAAAAAATAGATACTTAGATAGATTACATGTCACAGTACTATATATTTTAAACAAAACTGGTTTTACAAAACATTAAAAAAATGATAATTTACTATTGCATACATTTGCAACATCTGTATATAATGGGAATGTATTTATATTAGTTAAATAAACAAATGTCACTGCTTTGATTGGATTTATACATTCTAAATTAATAATTAGAATTACCATAATGTGATTCTTCCTGACAGACTGTTGCTACGGTCTTATAATTAATTAAAAAAAATACTGCATCTGGGTAAAGCTGGTATTCTAATCACCTAATGCAAGCAGGAAGAGTCATTGGAGAAGGCATGCATGCTTGAAATGAAGGATGATGTATACCTGCTTGAGATGCTAGTGCCTGAGGGAAGGAAATAAAAATATGGCTTGAATTTTTACATGAATCATACCTACCCTGTGCCTTTCTGAGGTGAGTTAATCTCTCTCCTGGTGTGCCTCATGGTCTTCAGCTATCTCCCCTGGAGCTGTACAGCACAAAAAGAAAGGAAATATACATGAAAGCAGAATAACTAACTGCTTTGGCTGGCTAGATAATTATTGCCATATCATAGACAGGTTATGAGTCAGTATCCTTACTCAACTGGTAGGGGATGTCCCCAGTCCTAAATTAGCTGGATTTAAACTCTTAATAGGCTGTATTATTTATCTAATTTCACTGTCTTTACACCTTGTGTCACAGAGATAGTTCTATGATAGGTGGAAGTTCTCCTTTCAGCACTGTCCAGAGTGCTGAGGAAAGCTTACCATTACCAGGCATATTTAAACTACCTAGGGCAACCTAAACTATTTTTTTCATTTTTTTCCTTAGGTAGTGAACTGTGTTTACACACTGCCAAGAAGATAGCAAATATATTTTAAATAGATTAAAAATGGATAAGTAAATATTTTGAATAATTGCAAAGTGATCTCTAAAAAGGATTCAAACAATGTTTCACGTGCCTTACTTCTCTCAAGTCACTTTAGTTACACATTGTATCAGAGAATTTAAGATATAGCAGGTGCAATTACTGAAGCAAGCACTCTCTCTGTTGCAGGAGGCCTCTCAATGACATCAGGCATCTTTGAGTTACCTCAGGCAACCTAAACTACATTTTTAGCTTTTTTTCCTTAGGTAAGGAACCTTGTTTGTATGCTGACAAGCAGGGAGCAAATGGAAAAGAAATTAGAAGAGGAATATATGATAGAGAAATTACAGAAAATAAATGAAATGCAATGCATGGGTATATGTAGCAATGATAAGAGCAAGAAGTGCATTCAAGTGAATGTTTCCTAATTCTCACATCTCCTTGCAATATCAGATATACTTTATGGAACACATTATCAGATCTGTAGTTAATGACAAATAATGTGGACGTGGATAGTCTACTGATCTCATGCAGGTAGCAATAGTGACAACAGCTGATTTTTGAAGAACAATACAATGGTATCATGAAATTTGATTAAATATTTATTCAGACAACCCTCTGTAAAAGGATTATGTAAGTGGATTCTAACCATGCATCAGATTGCCTATACCTATGAGCTCACTGCTCTTAAATCTTGTGTCACAGAGAAAGTTAGCTATCAGGAGTATTTTTTTCCTGAGTACTATCAAGAGTGCTGACAGCAGCACAGTGCCACCTGGCTGGTTTGTGCTACCTACAGCAGCCTAAACTAAATGTTTCACTGTTTTTCTTAAGCCATGAAAGTGATTTTCTCACTGCCAGGTAACATGCAAATGATACAAGAAAAAAGAGTAACATAAAAAATTATTGTAGATCAAATACTTTACACGTTTGACCAAATTTGTTATGTTGCAGCATGGACCTGTATGGATTTGAACCCTCAAACAATGTTATTGAAAGCAAGTATATCACATGATTTCCCAGAATTGCCACAGACAAAGAAATTTATTAGCAAGGGGATAAAGAGTTTGGATGTAATGATAATATGACATTGTATCAAGTCACATTGAAAGTGCTACAGAAACAATTTATGAAAGTTATCCTTTCACATTTGACAGCGAATGTCTGAATGACTGGGATATTGCAAACAGTTAGCATAGGCATGTACTCACACAATATTAAACAAAGACTACAAACACAACAGGTATATTTCTTTCTTTCTTTATGTCTGGTGCATCATTTCATTATTTATGCTTTCATAACAGGAACTATGTATTTGTTTTCTTGCGATATGTCCATTAATATGAATAACATTACCTACTAAGAGACAGTAACTGTGGTCATTAAAGCCAGCATTTGGATGTTAGGACTGTCAATGTCCTAAATCAGTTAATGTACTTGCAGACATTTTATAAGTCTCTTCTCCCTAACACACCCTTAGCAGGTGTATAACAAAGAAGGGATATTGTAAAAGCTGATTGTTCCTCTAGTCAGGGTAATCAGAGACACTTGCAAGCTATTAACAGGGAAAACCTCTCAGTATCTGTCCTTGTATAGCTAGGGCATGTGGATGTAATTGTGTAGGTCTTTACGGCATGTTTACATTCCTTACACTTAGAGCAGATTTTGGTATTCAAGAATGCTAATGATTTCACAACTCATTTGCATACTCACAGTACTCACAGGGCTAACTTTGCTCTATAAAAGTTAATTGTGCAGTTAATGTCCTTGTATTGTACTGGGGCTACTGCAAGAATTACAAGACTATGAGAAATGTATCTATTTTCAACAGTGCTGTATTGCTAAGGTATGTTGTTATTTCTTAACTAATGCTTTCAGTTTAACATTAAAAAAGCAAAGATCAGTGACTACTGAAAAATGTTTGAATAATGTTGAATTTATTTACTTTGATCTCTTCCTTTTGCCGTAACTTTGTCTGCATTTCCAGAATTACGCTACTGAGTGCTACATGACAATTTTATTATTTTATTTTGTATATCATGTTTGCACACTTATTGTAGATGATTGTATTGCAAGCATGTAGGAAGGTTTGGCATTTTTAACTGTGTTAGCAGGAAAAGAAAAATTTGTTCTGTTTATGTATCTCGACTGCACTGAAATCCACAGCAGAGGATATGGCAGTTATAACAGTTTGGTTTATAATTGATATTGGTAATGCAGCAATGACATGGTGCTGCACTGAAGGGTTGGTAGGGGTGCTCAGAGGAGGCTTGGTGCCAACTCTTCTCTTGAACCTGTTATGTCAGTAGGTGCCACCAGATGTATGTGTAGAGCCATATTGGAGGCGCATGCGTGTTCTATCCAGGCCTAAGAAAAGATGGTACATCTACTAAATGTCATTTATTCTGATGTAACTCCCAGAACCACATGGGCAATCCTTGGACAGGATGAACAATACACTGGATAAGGCAGTTTCTGTGATGGAACCTCTGTTGGGAGGATGGCCATCTAAGTGGCCAGAGAGATGCTCCATTTTCTATTGTTAACAGACATGGCTGTGCAAGATCCCACTCCTGCAGTGACACTGTATTGACTGCTCCATCATTGATTGCACTGTCCACATACAGATATGATAGGCCATGGATCATGGTTCTGAATGCAGTCCTGATAATATCTCATCCAGCAGTCATCACTGACATTCAGGTAGCACCCCAATTTCTAGCTAGGGCCATGGATGTAGTAGTGGAACTCATGGCAGAGATGGTTGTCATGGTCAGGGTTGATGATGCTAAACTGAGCAGTCTACTATAGGTTCATAGGTTCATACTAGGCTATCTGCCCTAGGGCATTTATATGCCTAGCCAGAGTGTGTTTGGCTTTCGCCACCCATTTTAAATTAATTTTGCTATGCCCTTTTTAGAGGTTAGTATACTGTGCCTCTGTCTAACAGTGACACAGAAGTGATACCCAGGGTAAACCTACAATCTCCCATCCACTCATCAAGATTCCTCTTGAAGAGAGTCAATGAGGGACTCTGCCTAACCTGGACTGGGATTTTATTCCAGAGTGAAGGGAGCCTCTGGGTTATGAATCTGTCCCTCCAGCATGTCCTATTTATTTCAGTGCTGATGTTCAAGTCTCTCGAGCACGTAGCTCGATGGGATTTGGATTTTCTGAGGTGCAGCATGTCCATTAATTCCGGGTTGGACATGGCTTTATACATCAGGCACAGATCACCTCTGAGCAGGCAGTATGCCACTGAGTAGAGCTGGATTTTCTTTAACCGGGCAGCATATGGCATCTGTTTGAGCCCTTTGATCCTCTTGGTGAGGCACCTCTCACACCTGTGCAAGATGCCAGGAAGTAGTGGCTAGCACAGTGCTTGATTGCTTGATTGTGTTCGTGCAAACACACACATATTGAAAAAAGTAATTCACTTGCACATACATAAATTATCTAAATGGTACAGTTGACAGCAATACATCTGTTGTCAATGGTCCTGAACACTGTATATTCTGAGAGATACATGTGTTTCTTACTTGCATACACTGACTTGTTTGATGTCAGTCTTGCCCTCCTCACCCCTCCCCTACACCATATGCAAATGATGATGACTGTGCCCTGCCTTTTACACATGTCTTTGTGACTTAGGGTTGCATGTAAGTCTTATGCACACAGTGGATAACTGATGCTTGCTTATTCACATGACTGTATTTATCAATATGTATTGCAAAGCTAAAAGTGTTGATTTCTTGTTCCTACTAATTTGTGAATGGATCACTTCTGGTGCTGTGGTAGCATTGTCACCTCACAGTAAGATGTTGTCCTGCTTGATTCTCAGCTAGAGCGTCTTCTGTGTGGAGACATGTGTGAATGGGCGTACCTTCGTTAAAGGTTGTGCGTCAGGGCCGGCAACTCAGCACGTAAAAATCTACTGCCAATCATTAGTGGACCGGAGTTCCACTGTGGCAACCCCTAACCAGGAAAAGCAGAAAGACACAACAACAACATTACTTCTATACTGTAGTACCACATTGTATTTTGGTTAGTATTATCATTACAGCATTGGAAGCATTAGGTACTTCACTCTTGTTTCTTGTTGTAGTCATCTAAATAGAGGAATAATTTACCTGTTCCATATTTTATGGACAGTGGTAAATTGAAATGCTTAATGCAAACTATTGTTTCTAACATATAACTGTAGGTTGTAAACATTTTACAAAGGAGACCTTACTGATATAACTGTACACATCAGACAAAAGGCTCTTCTTAGGAGTATGTACATATTGCCATATGAGAGTAACCAGTTATATAGCTTTTTTTTCCTTTACTGTTTCCACACTTACCCTTGTCATTAGTGCAGGTAACAGTTATGTCCTTGGGGTTTGTCCCTCTCTGATGCAATAAGAACACAGCCATTGCATGGTTAAGTATATGTTGTGGTGTTTGAAAGGTATCAATTTTCATATGTGCATGAGTGTGGGATCTTAGGCTTTGACCTAGATAGTGATTGTGTGTGCTGTCCTTTGCCTCTTAACCATTGCCAAGGCATGCTGGGCATGCCTCTGTCTGCCAGCACAATCTGCAGCTGGTGCTTCTTCCACAGACTCCTTATCTGTATCAGCTGCTGCTGCTGGCCCTGCCTGTGGTCCTTGAAACTGTGGTCCTACCCCTTGATGTCCTTGATGCTGCTTAATGAGAATTATATTGTGTAATATGGCACAGACTTTTAGTATTTTGGCATAGGTGCCTGGATCCTACTGCAGTGCACCTCCTGATATTTTTAGACATCTGAACCTTGATTTAAGCAAACCAAACACACATTCTCTGATACTCCTAGTTTGAGCATGACCCTCATTGTATCTTTGCTCTGTGAGGTTGTGTGGGCTTCTCATGGATGTCATGAGCCAGGCCTCCAGTGCATATCCTGCAACCCCCACTAGATACCTTTGAGGAATATCAACCCTAGCAAACCTGGTGTACATCTCACATGTACACCATATGTGTGCATCATGGAAACTGCCTAGGTTACCTGAACAGACATTGTAAATGATCTCTTGGGCATTACAGGCAACCTGGCAGTTTATGGAGTGGAAACCTTATCTGTTAATGTACCTCCTTCCCTGTTACTAGGGGAGGGGGGGGGGTTATTTCTATGTGTGTGCAATCTATGGCTTCCAAAACTTCAGGAAAGTGTGCTATTGCATAGAATTCCTGCATGGTTCTTGGTCTCGCCTGTGGTGTTTCTGGAAAACAGATATGCTCCCTTGCTTGTAACAGCACTGCATTTAAAAACTGATGCAATATTCTAGAGACTGATGCCTGCAACACCATTAATATATCATCTGTAGATCTCTGGACAGTACCAGTAGCTAGTATATTTAATGCTACACATACTTTTGTTTCCACTTGGATGGGTTCTTCACAATTTCTCTGTGGCATGTGGTGGGGACAGCAGAGGTTGCATATTTCCTCCAGTGCTCCCCTGTCCAACCTGTATCTCTCAATAATTTCTGTTTCATGCAGTCCATGATATGACACCATTCTTCCTCTTGCCTGTGATCTTGCAGCAGCACCTGATTTAAAGCCTAGCAGCAACCCTAATATGCTTTATTTTCTAAGTGCAATTGTGCCTGTATTCCAAAAAGTTTTGGTGTACATGGCAAAAGCCTACACTGAGTGTTCATGATTGCTTTACAGCTTCCTGAATAGCTATGCCATGTTGGATTGGTTAATTAGCATGTGATTTGGCTCTTTATGCTTTCATTAGCATGTTCTAACATTCATCTGCATTTGATGGCTCTTGTAGACACTTAATGAATACCAAGTAGCTTGCTCTCATGTTGGCAGCACTGTATAACACCAACATGATCGCTACACTTCGTGTAGCTCTTTATGAATCTGGCCCATTTTCTTACATCTTTGTATACAACCTGCTTTGTACTTCTGCAAACTAAATGAACACTTTTTACTCTGTTATATAGAGCTGTAACTTAAGTGAACAGTTTTTAACCTGTTATATAGTAACCTTTCTAAACAATTTCTCTCTGTACATTCTCTGTAAATGAAGCCTTTTGTTTATCATTTTTCTAGGAACTTTTCTCTCCAGTCCTCAGTCCCAGCTGGACTATCCTCATAAACAAATGCTAAATAAATATATAAATAAATAAATAAACTCTTAATTCAAAGAGAATTGTAGAGTACTACTGTACAACTTGATACTGTGCACTAGGGATACAGTTTGTGGTAATATAATTATGTAATGTACTCCACAAGAATAAATTGTCTACTACAGTTTGGATGCTACCATAAGTATGTCATCAGCTGTCTAAGGAAACTGTGGTTTTATGGCATATTGCTGAATTAGATTGCCAGGCCTTTCTTCCATGCAGATACTGTTGCTGCTGCCCAGTTGTGCCTGAGCCAGGTTTTGAACCCAGGTCTTCCAATTTTTGGTCCTGTGTTGGTTGTTTTTGTCATGGGTGTGGTAAAGTTCAGTCCCTAGATGGGGGTGCCCTGCTGAAAATCCTGATGGTTCTCTGGTGTGGAGGTGAATCCTTGGTCTCTGGGGAGTTGATGGATGCTGTTGTTTGGACCTCAATTTTTAGTTGGTATTCTTGTGTCCATTGTAAGTCCTGTAGTGTCATCTTCTCCTTATTTGTTGGTTCTTACATAGAAAAAACTATCAAACTGCCTAAAAATCCAAATGGCACACCATATTTCTGAAATTAAATTAAAAGTTCTTAAGAATCCATTAGACAAACACAGCCTTGATTTATCAAACCACATGCATCTTACATTTTATGTTCTGGAAACAATGGATCAAAAAGCCCTGCATAACAACCTAAATGCTTTTTTGGAAAATAGATAATTTTCTTGGCAGCTATGACTTAATGCTTTCAAAAAAAGTCACTAATTTTCCTGTCATAAAACAAGTTATTGCCCACAAGTCAAAATCAGCTCATGGTGACTCTATGGATAGATCTCATGGGGTTTCCATGGCACATTGCAGAAGTAAATTGCCATGCCTTTCTCCCTTGGAGATAGTGCTGCTGCCCAATTGTGCCCCAGCCAGATTTTGAACCTAGATCTACCACTTGTGTGCCAAAATCTCTGTGCTATCAGATCAGGGTTTTCCTATTTTCCTAACATGATAATAATAAAGTTACTGTACTAGAATCTGGACACATGTAAGACAAGATGTTCATATACCCCATAAAAGTGGGTTACTAGCATGAACACTCACTGATAATGTCAAATTTAGAGCTAAAACATTAATGAGTTTTACTAGACTTTATTTCTTTAAGTACAACTGTTAAAAAAGTGTGCACTTCAGTCTTGAAATAAGGTTAATTATATTAATGATTCACCTATTATTAAACCTTTCATATTGATCACTCATATATATCATCTGATTTCACTACTGTATGTATTTTGTTAAGGAAGGATCTAAGGAAGCACATCCTGTGAAGGTGCTTTATTTTATACACTGGTAACACTTAGTTTAAATATTTGGTTAAAGCATTTGGATATATTTAAAAACTGTTCTTTCACTAAGACAGGGTCAGATTCCAAATGGCAAGTCCTAAAACCTAATTGGTCAGTTACTCATAATATTCAAGCAGAGTAAAACTAACTCCACCAATTACATGCAGTGTTTTTCATCCTATTAGAAGATCATTCAAACAGTATAATCAAGTCCACCAGCTACATGCCATGGCTTTCATCCAATCAGAAGCTTGCCCAATGGACCCACCCACTATTTTAGTGGCTAGAAAAACTCAAGCTACTTGGCTGTGGTACTCATATCAGAAAAATTCATTTTCAAGGCTACTGTGCTAATCCATCTTTGAATAAAGCTATTTTTAAAAAGAACAGCTTGCATCTTATTTTTCAGAAAGGAGGGGATGATATAATGAAAGGTAAACCTGATAATTTAATTTGAAGTACTACATGCATTAATAGACTTTTAGGAGTAAGAAGACACCTCTGGCCAGTCATATTTTATGATTCCTAGAAGATTGCAGAAATTAGCAAGAGGCAGAAGAAAATGAAATTCTAGAATAGTATGATGTTGTGCATGAAAAGTAAGATATTTATTTTTTCAGTAACATCATTGTATAATAGTAACATAAAATCCAACCTGAAAAAGATCACAATAGAGACAATTAAATGAAAACTATCAGTACTCCAAGCAAAGCAAGAAATAGATGAAACCCACTTCTTTACATACACAAAGACATTTAATCACATCAGTTTAGCACTTTCATCCAATTCTGTTGACTTCATAAATGACAAAGTCACAAGTTGACACCTTTATAAAATATTCAGTCACATGGCCATGTAAAACAAAGCTTATTTAAAGAGACATCACAAAACTACAACATTTTCAATATAGTGATTTAAAAATGTTCCTATAAAAACGTTCATTTTCCTCAATGGATGTAAGGTGAATATGCTTTTAATATGCAAGTATCTATTAAAATTAAGAGGAGATTTTCTACATGGCTTATCTGTCACTTCAATTATTTTTATTCTAATAATGAATTCTGATTTCCACCAGTAAACTCATCTATCACAATATCCATTGCAAAACTATACTGCCACAAAGCCCTCCTCATACTCAAGAATATAGATATCTGTGCAGTTGCCAAGACATGGCTTAGAATTGCAGACAGTACACCGGCAGTGCAAGGTTTCAGTGCCTTCTACACTTTTAGACCAGAAGTTGCACAGACAAGGGCTAAAGGTGGAGGTATTTCAATATATATCAATAACAAGCAAGGGTGGTCAAACAAGATAATATCCTGGAATTCCTCCATGTGCAGATCACCATATAGGAATGCCATGCCGTATCTTAGCCAGCTATAGGTTTCCCTACATGACCCAAAAAGATCACAATGCATACTTGGACATACTGTAGACATGTACCATCCAATCTAACACCCTAGGCATGGGAGGCCTTAATTACCCCTCTATAGATTGAGAATCCTATACAGCATCAAATCTATAAGCACGGAGGTTCCTGGACTTTGTAAATACAAACACACTTGACCAAATATGGCCACAAGATGATCCGATGTACTGGACCTCATGCTCACAAATATGGGAGAATGCTGAACCACCACCCCAAATGCCTTAACCTCCCTGATAAGGTCCAACCATAAAGCGGTCTCCATCAAACTCAAAATGAGCGCCACGATCTCATTAAAACCAGTAACAATTAATAACTATTCCAAGGCAAATTACTTGTGATTAAGTGATGGTTTGTCAAAATACAATGCCTCTTCAAACCCAGAGAACACAGCAGCTTGTGCTAAATTTCTCACAGAAACTCTGTACAGCTGTGTCAATGGTTGCATAGAGGACGCTGTCCATACCAAATGTAAGCTGAGATCTAGCCCTAGAAACAAAATGCCCTGGTGGTATCTCAACTTAAACAGGGTATACAACAAAAGGAAAAAACATATATGGCAAAAATCAGGAAGGGTAATTCCCATAAAAAAAAACTCCCACCATAGTAAATAGGCAATTAAGAGGGGTAATTAGGTGAAGCAAAGTCATCTTTAAGGTAAAGATAGCCTTCTAGGTGAGACATAACCATAAAGCTTTCACAGCTATGTCAGAAACTTCAAGGGCAGTACATAGCAATGTGCTGAACTGGTGGTTAATGGTGCCACTTTTATTGAGCTTGGTGATAGAGTGAACCTGTTAGTAGACAAATTCATTTCCAACTCTAGCCTTCTCTCACCCCCAAGTGGACAAATTCAATTCCAGCTCTAGCCCCCTCTCACCCTCAACCATCCCCTCAGCATTACCCTCAAACTGTATAAATAGTATAACTAGGAAGCTTGTACTGGCTGCACTCACTAAAGCCAAGAACATGGCCTCAATGGGTCCAGATAACATCACATGATGCCTACTGAATAGCCTATCTGACTTAGCCTATATGACTTATCAGGACCCCCACAGTCATTATTTAACTATAGCCTTAAAACAGGCTTTGCTGCAAGTGAATGGAGGGCTGTGACTCTCATCTCCCTTCATAAGTGAGAACCATCAACATATCCAAGAAACTACAGACCGATTAATCTGACTAGTCTTATTTGCAAAGTCATGGAAAGAATTATCATGGAAATTATCAACAAGGACATATGAGACCTCCAGTCACTGGATCATTCCCAGTTTAGCTTAACCAAAGGAAGGTCATGCTTACTGAATCTGGTGGACTTCTTTGAAAAGGTCTCTAAGGGAATAGATGAGAAGAAAACTGTGCATACTGCCTACCTAGATCTGTCTAAGGCATTTGATACAATACCCCACTCGGGCATTGTCAACACTCTTACAGAACTAGGTATAAACCACTTTCTAACATGCTGGATAGCTAGCTAGCTGGTTCACTGATAGGACCCAGGAAGTTAGAATTGATGAGGGCACCTCCACAAAGAGGCAAGTCACCAGTGTAGTCCCCCAGGGCTCTGTGCTAGGCCCACTCCTCCTTGGCATTTACTTCTCAGATGTCAAAGCCAATGTCCAAGACCTCTGGCTAACCAAGTTTGCAGATGATTGCAAACTGGGAGCAGTCATTAAATCCCCCCAAGATGTGAACACCCTTCAGGAAGGTATAATACAGACAAACACTTGGTGAGAAAGTCATGGCATAAAATTCATTACCAAGAAATGCATTATAGTACGTTTTGGAATGTCTGCCAGCCTGAGTGACTATGTCATCAATAAAACACCCTTAAAAGTTGATTCACTAGTCAGGGATCTGGGAACTCATGTAGATAGTTACTTATCCTTCGACCAACATGTGTCCAGGGTAGTAAGAAAATCCTTCTGTGGTGCTCAACATATAAGCAAGGGCATGGCACCTAGGCCCTGAGAGGTCATCATAACACTGTACATAGTCCTTGTCAGTTCCATCATAGAGTATAAGTCCCCTTCAGTATGTACCTGACCAGACCTGAGTAGCAACAGGAACATCCACATAGGTTTTTTACAAAAAAACTACAGGGAGTAAACATAATGTCCTACACTGATCCCCTCAAAACCCTGTCTCTTTACTCAGTATCATACAGACTTATGAGAGGTGATCTTTGTCTGGAATACAATTAATCCCTGGACCTTGTTTTCATGAATATTTTGCATGTTTGAAAAACAAACAGCATTTTAACTACTAGAGTAAAAGACCTACATTTTGCTTGACTCATAAATAGGGCATTTTGAAGAGAGACAGATATGTTTCTCAGAGAATTCTCATTCTCTGGAACAGGCACAAAATCCATGTTAAGCAGAGTTCCTCCCTACCTTTATTTAGGTTCATCTTGGACCAATGGATGGGTAATCAGATATTCATCCCTGGTCTGGCTCCTATGTCTGTAATGGACAGAAGTAGTCAGTAAATCACCCCATGTAATTCAAATATAAATCAAATTTGTGGGTCACATTTGGGTTGCATGGCTAGGCTTTTAAAGGGCATAATGGTTGTTAGCCTAGTATACACCTATGAACCTATAAGCCTATGATAAAATGAGAAGCATTTAAATATCCACAAACTTCAGAACATTTAAAGAATGCGTTATTCAAATTCCTTGTCCTAATTGTGCATAAATGCTTGGTCATATTCTTACTTAATTTCCTTTTCATTGTTCCTATACAAACATTACTTCATTTATGACAGCATAAACTACTATTATAATTATACTTTCATTGCCTGCCATAATTAGAGCTTGTGTGGTTAACCTGTACTGATTGTGCCCTGTACATATATATTTACACCATTTAAAAGTAACAAAGACAAAAGTTCCTTTTCTTTTTCTGTGCTTATATTAAAACCTTCTCTCCAGCTCTTTCAAGGATATATTTCAAATTGTCTCCTCTCTTATGAATGAACTTTAGTACATCATCTAATTTCTTCACTAAATCTGGATGACTAGGTAACCCTTTTCAATGTCCCTTTAAGTAATTTTTATATGTATAGAATTTAAACTGCATGTTAAGGAAAGTAAAATGTAATGTCTGCTGCTTCACTGATGTTACCAACAGTAACTTTAGTTGTTCTTTGGGAAAATTAAAATGAGTACAAAAATGTTCTTTCAGTCCCACTTCATCTAGAATGTCACAAACAGTTTGTTTAGAATAACCCCTTCCCAAAATCATTTCTACCAAACCTCTCACAGTGCATTATAAGACTTCCTTAAAATAGCAGGCACATAGTGATTAAAAAGCAGTTAATTGCTGACATAGGTTTCCAGATCAGTGACTACAGGATCATACTTCAGGGATGTTTTCTCAATGTGAAATTAACAAGGGAAGCCATGCTTACCAAAGGATACGATTTTACATTTCTTGGTATCTAGCTTTAGTACATAGTTTTAGCACCAGCTATTTGTTTTGGGAAATATCATCTTAGAGGATTTTGTTGAATTTGGTGAGTTTATGATGGCAACATGTTTGCCATCATAAACTCATCAAATTCAACAAAATCCTCTAAGATGATATTTCCCAAAACAAATAACTGGTGTTAAAACTATGTACTAAAGCTAGATGCAACATGTTTAGACTGCGGTGGTGGTGCTGCGGTAGTGTTGTCACCTCACAGTTAGACATTGCCCATTTGATTCTCAGTTAGAGCGTCTACTGTGTGTCGACATGCGTGAATGGGCATTCCTTTGTTGAAGGTTGTGCGTTAGGCCTGGCAAGCCAGCACATAAAAATCTACTGCCAATCATTAGCGGACCGAAGTTCCGCTGTGGTGACCCCTAACCAGGAAAAGCCGAAAGACACAAACAAAATGATGGCAACATGTTTACAGTCATTTGTAAACTTAGTCATCCATTAACCATTTACACTTGCTTTGACCTCCAAGAAGGCCAAACAGGAGTGGCCAAGGACTAAACCCTGGGTGCACCACTAGTGTCAAGTCTTTTGGAGGAGGTAGACTCACTGACCCTAATTTCCTAAGTTCTATTTGAGAGCAAATTTGCTATCCAATAAGGTATATAGGGACTTATATTTAGCCTGGAGAGTTCGTCTATAATACCTCATTGTGGAACTGTGATGAATGCCTTTGTGAAGTCTAGATATGTGGTGTGTACTCATTTGACATCATCCATTACTTCAATAACCTTCACGAAGAAGTTGATTAAGTACCCAGGATATTCCCTTAATACATTTGAATTGGCTTGGTTGAGAGTTTGTAGGTTACCCATGTCCTTATTAATTAATTTGATAATGATAGTTTCCATAGTTTTACAATGAGGTGGGTCAGGCTTATGGCTCTATAATTACCCAAGTCTATTGTTGCCCCACCTTTGTCCAAGATGATGACTGTTGCTGTCCTCCATTCATTTGGTATGGAGCCTGTTTGAAGGCTGATATCAAATAGCTTCTGTAGTAGGTCTGAGAAGTTAGGTTCAAGAATGACAGTAGGCAGCCTGGTATGGAATCCAGCCCATAGAGGTAGTTTTTTTTTTTTTTTTGCCTTAGATAGTGCCTTGAGGACTTATTCTTGGGAGATTTGAGGGGGGAGTGGAGGACTCTTGTAGCAGGTATGTGATCTGGGAATATCAGTGGGTGACGTTTGAACTAAGTATGTCTGCTAGTAGATTGGCTATGTCCTATGGGCCTGAGTAAGTAATATCCTTTACTAATAGTTCTGTGCAAGATCAGGCATTGCTTCTGAGATTTCTAAGAAAGAAGGCTTTGTGGTTTGCCTTTGCATGGGCAGATATTTTTACCTTAGATCTGCCTTTGATTGTTATGATCAGGGTGTGGTGTTCCATGTTAAATTTAGCAAGAATATTATTGGCATCTTGAGAATTACATTTATTTTTGCATGCAGTGAGTTTTTTTTCTTTTACTCTAGATCTGGTTTATATTAGGGTTCCACTTTATGCTTCTGAAGAGGACAGATGCATCTATTCAGCTATTTAAAACAGTGTAAGAAATTTCTCTGTGTGGAAGATTTCAGTCTATATATTTCTAGTTAATCATTGTATATTAATCCGATCAGACAATAGTAGCAGAAGTATCAAACTTAAACTCATCTTAAGTCAAAACAAAACAAAACAAAAAAATAATAATAGAAAATATATAATTGTACAACATTACTAAGTATTTGAAAAAAATCCAAGCAAGGCAGGCAGTCTGCTTCCAGCTGAAAATCCTTTATTAAGTACACAGACAAGCGATCCAAGTAAAATAAAAATAGAGTAATAATTTCCTCACAAGCTTTCTAGATATATATATATATATATATATATATATATATATATATATATATATATATATATATATATACGTTTTATCAGGCATGGGAATGGTTTATTGTGCTGTAAAACAAAGTGTTATTGGTACACATGTTAAATTCACATCCCTTCCCCCATCAGTGTGACATTCGAGGTGGTCCTGCCCTACTTAGTAGCTGTCATAATAATATATAACACTTATGTACTTTAAATAAAATTTATAATAGGTTCATAGGTTCATACTAGGCTATCTGCCCTAGGGCATTTATAAGCCTAGCCAGAGTGTGTTTGGCTTTCGCCACCCATTTTAAATTAATTTTGCTATGCCCTTTTTCGAGGTTAGTATACTGTGCCTCTGTCTAACAGTGACACAGAAGTGATACCCAGGGTAAACCTACGATCCCCCATCCACTTATCAAGATTCCTCTTGAAGAGAGTCAATGAGGGACTCTGCCTAACCTGGACTGGAATTTTATTCCAGAGTGAAGGGAGCCTCTGGGTTATGAATCTGTCCCTCCAGCTCGATGGGATTTGGATTTTCTGAGGTGCAGCATGTCCATTAATTCCGGGTTGGACATGGCTTTATACGTCAAGCACAGATCACCTCTGAGCAGGCGGTATGCCACTGAGTAGAGCTGGAGTTTCTTTAACCGGGCAGCATATAGCATCTGTTTGAGCCCTTTGATCCTCTTGGTGAGGTACTTTTGGGGTCTTTCCAGTTGCTGCAGGTGTCTGGTAAGGTACATCTCAGAAGGAGCATTGTACTCAATTATGGGCCTGATGAGGGATGAGTAAAGAGGCACGATGACCTCCCCTGATCTAGATGTGAATCCCTTCATGATTAGGTGGGCTATATAAAATGTTTTTCTAACCACTTTGGCCATGTGGTTGTCAAATGAGAGATTGCTATCAACTTGGGTCCCCAGGTCCCTAATTACGTCTTCCGTACTTAATGGATTACCACCTATGTGGTAAATTGTGGGCACTTTGTTTTTGCCAAAGGGGATGACTATACACTTTTTGGCGTTTAGCTTGAGGCCATGGCTGTGGCACCAGTTGTCTGTTTCTATGAGGCCCTTTTGGAGGATGCTTGTGTTGGCTGGAGAGTCGATTATGGTGCCCAGTTTGCAGTCATCTGTGAACTTGGTCAGCCACAGTCCTTCTGTGTTGGCCTGTACCTCTGAGAAATATATGCCGAACAAGAGAGGTCCCAGGACTGAGCCTTGAGGGACGTCACTTGTGACTGGTTTGGAGTCTGACATGGCTCCAGCAATTCTAACCATGTGGGTTTTGTCCTTGAGCCAGTTTGCAACCCATCTAGTGACATAGGGGTTTATATTTAAGCTGGTGAGCTTATCTATAATGCCCGAGTGGGGTATTGTATCGAAGGCTTTTGTGAGGTCCAGGTAGGCTGTGTGGACCACCTTCCCTCTCGTCAATGGCCTTGGTGACTGTTTCAAAGAAATCAACCAGGTTTAAGAGGCAGGATCTGCCCTTAATAAAGCCGAACTGGGTAGGATCCAGTGTCTGTAGGTCCCCAATATCTTTATTTATGAGGTCCATGATGATCCTTTCCATAGCTTTGCAGACCAAGCTAGTCAGGTTTATGGGGCGATAGTTTCCAGGATCCGTTGAGGCACCACCTTTGTGGAGAGGGACCACTGTTGCTGTACACCACTCTTTGGGTACATATCCTGTGGTAAGGCTGAGATTGAACAGTAGTTTTATGTTTGGGTTTAGCTCTTCTTGGAGTTCATGTAGGACACAGCCCGGGACACTGTCTGGTCCCATTGATGCTGTGTTTTTTGCTTTGGAGAGGGTGGCTCTTACCTGAGCATCTGAGATGTCAGGGGGGCAGCACTCTGCTGGGATAGATATTTGCCCTTTTGGTGGGGAGGGGGGAGAAGTTTGCGCTGAACCTGTCAGCTAGGTTGTTGGCAATGTCTGTGGGTTCGGTGTATTTTTTGTCATTTTGGACTAATTCTGAGCATATCTGGGAATTTCCACCCAGGTTCTTAACATAACTAAAGAAAGCCTTGTGATTATCCTTAGTGTCCTGTGCAATTTTTCTCTCAAAGCTGGCCTTAGATGATTTTATGAGTGCCCAGAGATTTTTGCTAACACTGATCAGAGATGCCTTCCCTTTTTGGGATTTTGCTCTATCATGTAGTAGCTTCCTCCTTCTATTGTATAGTTTGTTTATGGCTGGGGTCCACCAGACAGGACGTCTGCCTTTGGAGGATTGGGTCTTGGTTTTATTTGGGATTGCATGATCCATGCATTCCTGAAGGTGTTCATAGAATGCGCTTATAAAGGATTCTGCTGTCTGGGCCGTATTTTCCACAGGCCCGGGGGCTTTGAAGGATTTCACCTTGGTTTTGAGGAGTGTGAAATTTGCTTTAGAGAAGGTTTTCACTGTGGTTTTCTGGGCAGGGGGTGGGGTCGGGATGTGAATGTCCAGTGAGATTAGTTTATGGTCTGATCTTACCAGTGAGGGATACACTTCTGTTCGGGAGCATAAAGTCCCCATGTTGGTGATGATCAGGTCCAGTATGTTTTCCCCTCTTGTGGGAGTGGTAACAAGTTGTTCCATAGCATTTGAGTTTATAAATTCTAGGAACCTTTGAGCTAGGGTGTTGGAGCTAGAGTAATGCTCCCAGTCTATGTTTGGGTAGTTGAAGTCGCCCAATATAATAGTGTTTGGAGAGACCTTCATATTTTCCAGTGTTCTCAGGAAGGCTAAGTGGGGTTCCTGGGTTTGGGAGGGTGGTCTGTAGCAGGATATAAATTGGAAGGCAGTTTTACCTACTGTTAGTTGCACATGGATAGTCTCTGATGCTTCGTGCTGTGCCACCAACCTGGAGGTGTGGGTATCTTTGACGAATATTGATACTCCCCTCCTTTTCTGGTTCGGTCCAGGTTTTGGGGCTGAAAAGCATGGTATGAGGTATAACCTGGTAGTGCTGTTGTGCTCTCAGGAGCCTTGAACCAGGTTTCTGTTACTGCACAGACATCGATGTTCTCCATGCTAAGGAGAGTTTTGAGTGCATGCATCTTGATGTTTAGACTTCTGGGGTTGAGTAGCATTACCCTTAGTTTCTTATCTCTTGTGATACCTATGGAGGTGGGTTTGGCTTTTGAGCCTTGCCTAAAAAAGGCACTATGGAGGTAGCAAGAGCCTTTGCCAATATCCGAAAGCCAGGGATGACAGGTGCAAGCCGTCCCTAGCGAAGCATCGCGGCTTGTCGAGCATGTCATCCCAGGCTGACAGGCATTGGATCCCCTTTGAATGACACCAATACTTAAGCCAATTGTTGAAATTAATCATCTTGTCTTCATATTGTGGCATCATTCTTGGTGAGGGTAAGATGCTACTCAAGGTCAGGGTCATACCGGCCTGGGCCACATGCTCAGAGAGCTCCTCTTTGTCTCTTTTCATGTAGTCCAGGGAGGTATGTCTCAGGTCATTCACACCAGCATGGACAATGACTGAGTCATATTTGTACTTGCCTTGGAGTGACCTGAGTGCTTATGTTATGTGGCGGATCCTAGCGCCCGACAGGCAGCTCACCATGACCTTCTCCTTGTTCAGCCTGGTGAGCGGGACGTCAGTGTGCCTGACGATAGAGTCACCTATTACAATTGTATCAGGTGTGTTGTTTAGCCTTAAGGGCTGTGACTGTTTGGCACACTGGCTTTGTGAGCTATGTTTTGTTTTGGGGTAGCGGTTGCTTGGGTGTCTGCTTTGGAGGTCTCTGCTGCTTAGTCAGATTTTTATTTAGAGCTTCCGAGTATGTTTTTGTGTGTTTATGTGTTTGGTTTGCTGTCGTGGTAGGTCTATGTGAGACTGAAATTGTAGTGAGTGTGGTTTCCTTCTTCTCCTGACTGGTTACGCCAGTACTGAGTTGAGAGAGCTTAGCCTCCAGTTTGGCTATATGATTGCATCTCCCACATGTGTTAGAATTTGTTGGGAGGAGGAGAGGGTTGCCTGTGTACACGAGGCAGTTGTAACATTGCCTCAAGATTCCCAGATTTACCAGGTGGACCAGAGAGGAGATTGACAACTGACCTTTGGACATGCTAGAATAGTATTGGAAATTCCTTTATAATTGAAAAAAGGGCCAATGGGGAACAAAGTACTCAAGGGGAGTTTGTGAGGGTGTAGTGCTTTTAATTTTTTAGTGCTGACTTATATAATTGCTTTAGTGAGCAAGTGCCAGGTAACTTAAATGCAATGTGTTACAGGTAACTTAAATGCAAAATGAAAAACAGTAACTTTCGTTCAAGTGAAACAAGGAAATAAGTACAGTAAGCGATGCAGATATAAATAGGGATCCACAGAAGTGCTGAAAAGCCGCGTTTTAGGTGGAATTAGCATTTCAGGGAAATAACAAGCAAACAAGCATACAAACAAAGCTAGATTCAGCAGGCCTGGATCTAGTCTATGCTACAGCAAACAAGGTGTAAAAATTTCAGTAAAAAACAGTTCAAATATGCAGGCACTATAAGCCTTTAACCAGAAATTCCCAGCTCAGAAGGGCAGAGTGCAGCCTCTCCTCCCACAAGAGTGCAGACCACGAACCTTCTTAATGTAAAATAACTGGCCTGAAGCCCAAGTGCTTAAACCAGAACTAATACACTTTTAGAATAACAGACACTGAGCCCTCAGTCAGCAGTTTCCAACTTAGAAGGATGTAAGCTACCTGTCCTACCACCACAGTGCAGGCCACAAACCTTCCTAATGTAAAACAACTGGTCTGAAGCTCAAGTGCTTAATCCAAAGACTTAGAACAACTGGTTTGAAGCCCAAGTGCTTAAACTAAAAGGCTTAGAATGAGTTACACCAAGCAGTAATAAATACAACTGAGTACTTTTAAGATGACACAAAAGCAAAATAAATTAGGAAGAAACACAAATACAGTAAAAGCAGATAACATTTTTTTTTTTTTTTTTTTTTGAGTGAGCAAATGAGATGGGCCCAGGAGGAGTATCCAAGTGCAAATTTACAAGAGGGGCGGGCAGTTTCAAAGCCACCAAGATTAACACCAAGACAAAAACAGGGAGGTTGGGTGGGAACCTACTGAAAAACAGAGTCACAACTTCCAGCTAGATATTGCTCAATGCAACACAAACAAATTACTTTAAATTGTGTATTATTTGATAAAAGTGCAGATAAAAATGTACTTAGCTTCACTTATGCATTCAGTTGATTCCATGCAGGTCTTAGCCGGCCAAAGCTCACAGTTTAAACACAGTTTATACCACTTGTATAAGACAGAAACTGAAATAACAATGAAAGAAACTACCCCCACTTATCACTGGCTATGCAGGTTTTTTTAACAAGCCTTAACTGAAAATACCACTTGTATAAGATCTACTGGAAAACAGAGTCACAACTTCCAGCTAGATATTGCTCAATGCAACACAAACAAATTGCTTTAAATTGTGTATTATTTGATAAAAGTGCAGAAAAAATTTACTTAGCTTCACTTATGCGTTCAGTTGATTGCATGCAGGTCTTAGCCGGTCAAAGCTCACAGTTTAAACAGAAAATAATTCACTGTACCACTTGTATAAGACAGAAACTGAAATAACAATGAAGGAAACTACCCCCACTTATCACTGGCTATGCAGGTTTTTTAACAAGCCTTAACTGAAAATACCACTTGTATAAGACCTACTGAAAAACAGAGTCACAACTTCCAGCTAGATATTGCTCAATGCAACACAAACAAATTACTTTAAATCGTGCATTATTTGATAAAAGTGCAGATAAAAATTTACTTAGCTTCACTTATGCGTTCAGTTGATTGCATGCAGGTCTTAGCTGGCCAAAGCTAATGATGTGTTACCTCTTATTTAACCAGATTATTAAGTAGATTATTAAGTGTGATTTTATCCAAGATAATATACTACATGGCTGGAAATATATCAACCTTAGTTCATTTGGCAATCAAAAAATATATATAAATATATACATATACATTTTGCATGTAAAAATCTATTTCTATTTTCATAACCTATTATTAACAAAGATCGCTTTCGTCCTTCTAGACTTCTTCAGGTCTGTGTACAAGAACCCTAAAAACAATCTATAAAAATATATATATAATTGTATAATTAGTTATTATTGTTATTACACATAATTTTGAATAAAGTGGAAAAAAGAACCAGAAAAAAAATAAAAATAAGAAAAAAATGTATGTATGATGATGGAAACAAAATATATACTTACATTACAACTGATTTAAAATGGTATTTAAAACCAACTGGTATAATAAAATAAAATAAAATACAATTAGTCATGTAAACAATGTGGCGATTTTCTAAGTTCCAGTGCACTTTTAATTGAACAGTAGTAGTTTAGTCCAGGCTTCCTAAAAGAGTTCAGCTTTAACTGCCACATGAGCTCATGTTTCTCCAGAATATTCGGGATGTCTCCTTCAAGATCACCCATGTCTATGTGATCCAGGATCTGGAACTTAAAACCTGTGTGTCTTTTATGAAGAGAAAGGTGTTTGGCTAGTGCATTATTTTTACATCCAGAGCGGATTTCTGACGGATGACATGAAATTCTACGCTTGAGTTTGTTTATTTACAGTCTTGCCCACATA
This sequence comes from Protopterus annectens, assembly GCF_019279795.1. Classification (NCBI taxonomy): domain Eukaryota; kingdom Metazoa; phylum Chordata; order Ceratodontiformes; family Protopteridae; genus Protopterus; species Protopterus annectens. Next base: position 1,057,049,891 of record NC_056744.1, on the reverse strand, counting down.
GAATGCATCACATTCATTGCACTGTGCCCTGTAAATTACTTTTGTAGTGTTACAGTCACCCCTGCACTGGTTTTAATGATTTTCTTTAAATAAGGGCAATAAAAACTATCACCTTGCTGTATCAATATACAAAATGTACAATTAGTTTCACATCTTTTAGTGCTTTTCTTATATGATTTAGGTTTAAATTCAACAAAACTTCCAATGTTCCTGGCCTTCCTATAAACAAATGATGGGGCTTCACCTAAGATGTTAATCAGAAAAGGGTTTCCTGTGACAATGTCCCAGTTTTCTTCAATAATATTTTTGATACTGTGATAATCCAAAGTGTAAGTCAGGATGCAGCTATTTTTGCATTTGTCATTCTCTGTGGAATTACTTAACATTTTTCTACTGGAGAGGATGAGTGAAGGTGCTTCAGTCCCTTTCAGTTCTATAATGAGTTCCAGGATGTATTTTAACATCTGACTTTCATAGCCTCTCACTAGAAAATCATTCTCTAAATGGTTCCATCTCTGTGGTAATTCTAGCTAATCTATAGCCTTGGGACTTCACTACATTATACTTGGTTTTTGTAGGATGTAGACTTTTACTGTGGAGTAATAAGTTAACCCTTACTGGTTTTCTGAATAGATCAGTGGTGATTCTGTTATTGTTGGTGTCCTTGGAAATCTGCATATCTATGAAAGTGGTTGAAGTACAGCTGTGGGAAGAGGTAAACTTCAGGAAAGGGGTTGTTTGACTGAGGTAAGTGATAAAATCTCCAAGCTGCAAGGTGTCACCTTCCCACACAATAAAGATGTCATCAGTAAAATGTAAGTAGCATGTGATATGCTGCATGTAGTCTGTGTTGTTTAACACAAAGCCATCCTCCCATTTGCCCAGGGCTATGTTAGCTATGCTGGGAGCCATGGCAGCCCCCATTGTTATACCAGTTTTTTGTTTGTAGTGTTTGCCATTGAAAGTAAAGTACTGAAGTCCAGTACAAGATTAATGAGCTTGCTTAACTTTTGCAGTTGTGCCTGTGTACCCTGATTATGTTTCTTCTTAAAAGACTCCATAGCTGCTGTTATACAGTAATTGTGAGGGAGCACTGTGTACAAGGATTCCACATCAATAGTTAATAAAATACTGTCAGCTTCCACTGTAATGTTTTTTTATTTTCCTCAAAAAATCCATTAAATCTCTTATGTATGACTTATTCTTTTCTGCTAGAGGTTTCAGCAAGTAATCAATGTAAATGGCTGTGGCTTCAGTAAGGGAACCTCCATTTGCTACCACCTGTCCATAAGGTGGGTATTCTCTGTTATTGTGTGGCTTTGGTATTCCAAAAAAGTAAGGTAAATGTGGGCATGGGCTCCATAAATAATTTTAAAGATTTTCAGTGATAAGATTTTCTTCCCATAATGTGGTGAGATTACTGTTCCATAAAACATATGCTCTTTTTATGTCATCCATGGTAAATAACTCATAAAATCTGTTATCCTCCAGCATGTTCTCTATCTTTTGGTTGTAGCTAGTGGTATCAGTCACAAGTATACCTCCTCCCTTGTCTGCCTTCATTACACGCCTGGATTTATCATTGCCTAGCTCAAACAATGCTTTTCTTTCTCCCTGTGTTAAGTTATAACGTTTTTTCTTAGGAGGTTTTTTAAGCAGATATCCATCTCACATTTCACTTTGAAAGCAGCTAGTGTTTGATGTAGTGGTGGACAATAGCTGCTAGGCCTTTTTATAGTTTCATCAATAGGCTTATTTTCAGTTTCATTACTTTTGCCATGAAACTGTTCCCTTAAGTTGAGCTTCCTCACAAACATTTTAAGGTCTATCAGTAACTGAGCAACCTCACTCCTGCAGTTTGGTACAAAAGTAAGTCCTTTGGACAACACACTTTTTCCCTCTTTCAATATTCAGCTATTTACATGTATATAGAACATAGCAGAGTGGTCAGCAAGCTGGATGAGGTGTTTGAATTTAGCCAGATCATGTTTCAGTTTTCGTAGATTCACCTTATCAGTTTCAGTAGATTAGCCTTAGCATCATCTATGAATACCAAGGTACTGGAAGATGCTTCCAGTTTCATTCTTAATGTGGATGATCTGTGGTATGATTTGGCTAAGGAGGATGTTATAATTGGTGGGGAGCAAAGTTATTCCATATTGGTAAAGACCAAGTCCAAGATTTTTTAACCCCTTGTTGCGTTGAGGACCAATTGGTCCAGAAAGTATTGATAAAGTCCAGAAATATTTGGACATGCATGTATGACATTGTATTGGTCTCTCAGTTAATGGGGGAGTAGTTGAATTCTCCTAGGAGAATGGTGTTTGGCTTAATATATAGTGACTCTATACTAGCTAGGTAGGAGGTCTGAGTGGAAGGGGACATAATGGAGGTCCTACAGTTGGCTGTGATATGATGAGGATTTTTTAATAATAAGTTAGATGTGGAGGAGTTCCAGCTCATTATCCTGTCTAACAAGTCTGGAGGAAAAATGTTTTTTTAGAATATGAGTTGGCACTGCCTTAAGTGCCTTCATCTAAGCTAGTAGGCTTGAACACGTGGTAAGCAGTGAAACCCTGCACTGACAGTGCTGAACCAGGTCTCTGTGACAATGCATATATAATCTTTTTCCAAGTTAAGGAGTGCTTGTAGGGAGTGATTTTTGAAGGCATCTAGTGTTCTGCAGCAATGCCTTTATATTATCCAGATTTTCTTATATTGGAAGCCTTACAAGAAAACCAAAGGCTCGTATTGTCTTGTATAAATAATGGGTATCGAAGTAAAAATTCAAACTCAGTTTCCAAACATACAAATTTGAAGTTTAATAGACATAAACTAAAAGTAAGAAATGGTTAAGTGCTTTCATCCCTAAAAATCAGCACTCCTACTGATTTTTAGGGACAAAAGCCCTTAACCATTTTTTAGTTTATGTGAGCCTTTTGCTTTTCTTATTCAGTTTATTGTTATACTTCATGGTCGCTGTAAGTATTTAGTGTTTCTTATCTTGGAAGCTTTAGAAGACTGAAATTGCCTAAAATGGCTCTATGGGGGTATATTGAGATTTAGCCAATACAAGAAAGTCTTGGAAGGATAGGTGCAGGCCATTCTTGGCCAATCAGTTAGAATTTTTTATTTACTTAACTATGTTTATGCCCATATACTTATTGTCAGTAAAGTAAATACAGTTTCTATTTAAATTCATCACCATTGAGCTTGTTTTTTTGATATGTACAGTAAAGGAATTACTTGGTAAGTAATGGGTTTGTTGTGGGGTACTGATAGATACATATATTTATTTATTATTTGTTTACCAGGAAAGTCCGAATGGGACAGAACCCATTTTCAGTGGAGGCCCGAGGAGAAACACTCCAGACACATGTCTTTGGAGTGTGGGAGAAAACCAGAGCACCTAGAGGAAACCCATACAAGCACAGGGATGGCATGCAGATTCTACACAGAAGGCACCCCAGCCAAGAATTGAAATGGAGAACCTCTTGCTGAGAGGCAGTCATACTAACCACTGCACCACTGCTATTATGAACTTTATTTTTAAATGTGAGGTGGCCTTTGATTGCTGTTTCAGTTTCTTAATGCTGGCATGCTTTATAAAAAAAATAGCAGCTTTCTCAGAGGACATTTGCAAATTTTGCATAGCACCATTATAAATGTTGTAGGGCAGGATACGGGGCTATGGCATCAGACTTTTTGGTACAATTAAAGCTAGTGATAACTTAATGTGTTTAATTTTAAGGGAGGCAGCATAGTAATATGAGGGAATACTCACTGTACTGTCAATTTTATTTTGCTTCATACCTTTCATGAGTTAGTGTGAGTAGGGGCACACTGACCAACAGGAACTGAGGGAACGCACATGCCTTGGATGAAGGCATACCAGTTAACTGAATGAAATGATAGAGATTGTATATAAGTTAGCTTATTATCTGTATTTACATAACTTTTAGAAATTCAGTGTAACTAAAATAAACCGTGGAGCTTTTCTCCTGGGCCTCCCCTGAAATGGGGTATGTCATTCATCCCATTCGGTCTTTCCCATTCCCAGTAAACAAATGCTAGATAAAATAAATAAATATTACCTGGCTTTATCTATGTATAATTACTTCATACCTTTTTAGAGTGTGATAATTATCAGCTCAAATTTCATATTGTTTTATTTTGTATATGTATTCATAATAATCTAGACTGAACTGATGTGGGTCAAAGCAAACTAACTTTTATGGCATTTATTATGTTATACTGTATTTTGTTTTCTTTGAGTAACGCAATAACTAATGCTATTAGGTTTTGCACTAATTATTTACATTACTTTTGTGAGACAAAAGTTGAGTGAAAGTTGCAGTGTCAGGTTGAATTGTTCTTCCCAGTCGTTTCTTAAACTGATCATTATCAGATGTAATTATGACACTAATTACTAAGGAATCTTGTGGATCCCACCTTCCACTATTGTCATTTATGTCAGATATTTCAGCATCAGCCACCTTCAGTAAAGCTGGCCTACAGAGTTATTTGCCTCTGTTATTAATTCTGCCTTTAGTGCTAGTGCTTATAACATTAATATCTTTGCTGCTGGAGATTCTCCCTCTGTTGTGTGCCTTAATGCCCAAGTCAGATTTAAGAACATTTTTCAGAGTCATAGCACAGCAATTAGGGATGTTTTGTGTTATCTCTGGCATCTTGGCAATAATGACATTTGTTTTTTATTTGGCTTAATCCTTCCTATGGGTGGTGGGATATGCGACCTGTATCACCGTGGAAGCCACAGTGCCTTCCCTTACATAAGTGGACACTTCTATGCACTTGCTCATTGAAAGCTACCATGACTTAGTGGCTTGGTGTGCTACAGATACACACACACACACACACACACACACACACACACACACACACACACACACACACACACATACAAACACAGACACTCACACTCTTACCTTGTGTCCCATCTCCTTCCTATGAAGAACTGTTACAGTCCATGACTGGCTCCACCCCTCTTCCCCTAGGAAGGACATACCCATCTTCTTTGTCTGCCCCTTTAATCACCAGAACATGGGTCACCTAGGCCATAGTCAGAACTTTATCCCTCTATGCCACCAGACTGACTAGATCAAGAAAATTTCCAGGCAAAAGTTATTCAGACATAGGCTCATAGGTTCATAGGTAGGTAATAGGCTATCGACCCAAGGGCCTAAGTAAGTCTAGCCAACAAAGATCCATGGCTTACACCACCCAAGAAAGTTAATTTCCTGTGCCCTTGTCGAGCAGAGCCACAGAAGTGATCCCCGGGGTGTATTTCCTATTTCCCATCCACTCACCAAGATTTTTCTTGAAGAGTGCTAATGAGGAACTTTGCTTGATATAGATGGGTAGCTTGTTCCAGAGTATAGGAAGTCTCTGGGTCAGGAATCTATCCCTCTAGCATGTCCTGTTTATTGTGCTGACAAGGTTTAGGTCCATAGAGCGTGTACTTGGAGGGATTGGGATTTCTTTAGGTGTAACATGTCCAACAGCTCTGGGTTTAACATAACTTTACATGTTAGGCAGAGATCTCCTTGGAGTAGGCGATATGCTACAGAGTAAAGCTGGAGTTTTTTGAGACGGTCAGTGTAGGGCATCTGTTTGAGGCCAGTAATCCTGTTTGTGAGGTAATTCTGTGGCCTTTCCAGCTGCTGCAGATGTCTTGTGAGGTACATTCCAAAAGGGGCATTGTACTCTATCATGGGTCTAATGAGTGCCGAGTAGAGAGGAACAATGACCTCTTTTTTCCTGGATGAGAACCCTTTTGTGATGAGGTGTGCCACATAGAAGGATTTCCTGACTACTGTGGCGATGTGATTTTGAAAGGAGAGACTACTATCCACCTGGGTCCCAAGGTCTCTTATCACACATTAAGCATTAAGTAGACTGCCGTTTATGTGGTAGCTCATGAGTACAGAGTTTTTACCAAAGGGGATGACAATGCACTTTTTGCATTGAACTTGAGGCCATGTCTCTGACACCAGGCATCTGTCTCAGTGAGGCCCTTCTGTAGGATGTCCACATCATTTGGGGACTCAACTATGGCTCCTAATTTGCAGTCATCTGTGAACTTTGTTAGCCAGAGGCCTTCTTTGTTAGTCTGTACTTCAGAGAAGTAGATACCAAACAGGAGAGGTCCCAGGACTGAACCCTGTGGTACTCCACTTGTCACTGGTTTGAAGTCTGATTTGGAGTCTGCAACTTTTACAGTGTAGGTTCTGCCAGTGAACCAGTTGGCAGCCCATCTTGTGACATAGGGATTTATACCTAGTTTAGTGAGTTTAGCTATAATTCCAGAATGGAGGATGGTGTTGAAAGCCTTGGCGAAGTCAAGATAGGCTGTGTGAACCACCTTACCCTTGTCTACGGCTTTGGTGACTGCCTTAAAGAAGTCAATCAGGTTCAGAAGGCATGATCTGCCTTTCACAAACCCAAACTGGGTGGGGTCCAGAGTTTGGTGGTTACCAGTGTCTTTGTTAATGAGTTCCATGATGATACGTTCCATGGCCTTGCAGACCAGGCTTGTCAGGCTAATTAAGGTGATAGATCCTAGGATCAGTGGTGGCTCCCCCTTTGTGGAGTGGGATAACTGTTGCTGTGCACCATTCAGTGGGCACAAAGCCTGACGTGAGACTATGATTGAACATGGTGCTTAGGTGGGGAGACAGTTCGTTCTGAAGTTCGTGTAAAACACAGCCTGGGATGTTGTCCAGTCCCATGGATGCTGTGTTTTTGGTTTTAGAGAGTGCAGCTTTTACCTGCATAGATGTGATTACAGGGACTCTGCATTCTTCTTGTATAGATATGGTACCTTTAGGGGGTGAGAGGGGAGTAAAGTTAGCACTGAACTTATCTGCCAGGATGTTGGCAATATCAGTTGGTTCTGTAATTTTTGTGCCGTTGTGCTGTAACTCAGAGCAGATCTGTGTGTTGCCATTGACATTCTTGACATAGCTATAGAATGCTTTGTGGATGCCCTTAAGAATCAGTGGCAATTTTGTTTTTGTTCCTAGCTTTGGAGAATCTTATAAGGGATCTCAGCTTCTTACTGAGGCTGACCAGGGAGCTCTTCCACTCATGGGATTTTACTCTCTTTTGCAACAGTTTCTTCCTTCTGTTGTAGAGTTTGTTTATGGCAGGGAAACACCAGATTGGCTTCCTTTTTTGAAGGATAACATCTTGGTTCTGTTTGGGATAGCATGATCCATGCACTCATGTATGTGCTTATAGAGTGCATTTGTATAGGATGAAGCAGTTGTAACTGTATTGTCCATCTGCATGGGTGTCATGAAGTTTGCCACTTCTGTCTTAAGAAGCATGAACTTGGCTTTGGAGAAATTCCTTAATGGTGGGTGGGAGTGGGATGCGGATATCTAGGATGATTAGCTTATGGTCCGATCTGACCAACGAGGAGTTGACTTCAGGTGTGGAACACCAGTCACTCATGTTGGTAATGACTATGTCTAGGATATTGTTGCCCCTGGTGGGGGTGTGGATAAGTTGATCCTGGGCATTGGAATTTATGAATTCCAGAAAGTGTTGAACGAAGGAGTTGGTACATGAGTAGTTTTCCCAGTTAATGGTGGGGTAGCTGAAATTGCCCATTATTAGAGTGTTTGGTTGAACCCTAATATTTTCCAGTGTATCAAGAAAAGAGGAGTGGGAATCATGGGGCATGGTGGGGGATCTGTAGCAAGCTACAATTTGGATTGCAGTTTTGCCCAGAGTTAGTTGCGGTTGGATAACCTCGGATGCATTATGCTGCGCAACTAGCGCTGGAGGTATGGATATCCTTAATGAATATGGACACACTTCCACCTTTGTGTTCTGGTTCAAGTTAGATGGCCGAAAAGTGTGGTATGAGTTATAGCCTGGTAATGCAGGGGTGGTCTCTGGAGCCTTGAACCAGGTCTCTGTCACTGCACAGATATCGATGTTCTCCATTTTAAGAAGTGCTTTGAGTGAGTGCATTTTGAGATTTAGACTTTTTGCATTGAGTAGCATTACCCTCAGTTTTTACTTGCCTGTTCCTTTTACGGTGGTGAATTTGTCATTTGAATCTTGCCTAAAAAAAGCACTATAGGGGCAGCAAGAGCCTTAGCCAGTATTCGGAATCCCTGGGGCAACAGGTTCAGGCCATCTCTGGAAAAGTATCATGGTCTGTCGACCATGTCATCCCAGGCAGACAGATACTGGATCCCCTTAGAATGATACCAGAAGCTTAGCCAATTCCTGAAGTCAATCATTTTGTCCTTGTACTGTGGTATAATTCTGGGCAATGGCAGGACGCTACTCAGGGCTAGGATCATACCTGCCTGGGCTACAAGATCAGAGAGCTCTTCCATGTCTCTTTTCATGTAGTCCAAGGAGGTATGTCTCAGGTCGTTCACACCAACATGGACAATGACAGAGTCATATTTGTACTTGTGGAGTGACCTGAGTGCATGGGTTATGTGGCAGATGCTGGCACTCGACAGGCAGCTGACAGTAACCTACTGCTTGTTTAGCCTGTTGAGTAGGACATCAGTGTGCCTGACTATAAAGTCACCTATGACTAGTGTATTGGGTACGTTGGTTTGCCTTATGGGCTGTGGTTTATTGGCACACTGAGTCTGTGGGCTATGTGTCATTTGGGTTGTGTTGGGGGATGGAGGTTGCTTGCATTTCTGCTTTGGAGGTCTCTGTTGCTTGAGCAGATTATTATTGAGAGCCTCTGAATTTTTCTTTGTGTGTGGATTTTGGTGGTGTAAGTTTAGTGGGACTATGTGATGAGTGTGGTGTGGTGCAAGTGTTTACCTTCTCCTCTTGACTGTCAAGTTCAGTCTTGGTTGGAGAGAGCTTTACCTCCAGTTTGGCTAGATAAGTGCATCTGTCACAGTTTGTGGTGTTGGGTGGTAGGAGGAGAGGGTTGTCTGTGTACATGAGGCCATTGCTATATCGCCTCAAGATGCCCAGATTCATCAGATAGACAGGAGAGAACACTGGAAGCTGACCCTTGGGCATGCCTGAATAAAAAACTACTTTCCTCTAGACAAGTGAGGAGCTGTTTTTCTCTAAGCAAGTGAGGAAAGTAAGTACAAAACTGTTTTCCTCTAGGTAAAGAGGAAGGTTGAGTGCTGTAGTACTTTGTAGCTTATTTAGTGCTAACAACAAGTTTTGAACAAGTGCTGAGCACGAATAAGTAAATTCAAGTGCTAAAACTAAGAATCTGTACTTGGATCTTGTGGTAGATAGGCTACCTAGTGCTTACCACTCCCACTGATAAGCTAGAAGGCTTCCCTCCAACACAGAAAGGCTTGGGGGGCTCAGAAGCTTACAAATAGTCTTGGTTACAACAAATCTATATCTGAACTAGACTAGTTACAGGAAAGGCAGGAAACAAGCTTAGAATTTTTTTTTGGAAAATGGAAAGGAAGAAAGGAGAAACAGAAGAGAATTCAAAATTAAGGACCTAAGTGGCTTGCCCTTCACAAACGTTCTCTCTGTATTAGGTAGAATGAGACAGTGACACTAGACTGGAATAAAGCTGAACAGATGGGACTGGTAGGAGTGTCTGAAATCAAATATGATCTCACTGTACTCAGTTGAGTGAGCAAATGAGATAGACCCAGGAGGAGTGTTCAAACACAAATTTACAGGAGGGGCAGGCAAGGGCATCACCTGGCCTAACTATCCTCTTAACCATAAGTAGCCATCTTTACCCTTCCCTTAGCATGAATAGAGGCCTGGATTAAGGATTCTTGTGACAACAGATACACACTCCAGTGCTGAGATCTCAAACCATCTACTCAGAAAACCAAAGGAAAGAAGGAAGGCATAAAGCATTAGAGGAGAAAGGGGACTAGGACCTAGGAAATTTTCAGTGCCAAGCTGATTATTGAATCTGTGGTACAAATCCAAGAGGTTGAAGAAGAAGGACTCAGATCATCTGTCATTATCATTATGCTAAATGCATTACTTTTGAATCTCTTATTCTCTTTTAATAGAGGGACAGATTAATATTAGGTACAATCCTTAGCTCACTGAGCCAATTTCCAAGCTAACTTCAAGGTCTTCTCCTCTTACTTAAGTAGGATAAAAAAAACGTGAATCATACATATGTGCCTTCAAGAAAAATCTGATCATATAACCTCAAAAATGTTATTCACCCTATTTAAGGGATATGTGTTAGTAGTTTATCACTTTAAAAATAACTGAAGATTGTGTGAGCTGCTCAGCATGGGAATGAGTTCATTCACACTCTGGGATATTCAAAAGCTCTGGAAATCAGGCTACAGTCGTAGCCATCCACTTGGAGGTAATTGTCATGGATTATGATTGATGATGTAGTAATATTCTTTGTTTTCCAGCACAGAGATGTTATAACCTGTGTACACTTAAAATGTATTATTTTTAGGCAAAACAAAGTCAGTCATGATCCAGTGTATGACCTGAAAAGTCAAGATTGAGAGGTTAAAGATGGACCTATCTACAACAAGTTCACAGCCAGTAATATATGTGTAATAAATATGACTGATATGGGAAGTACCAGACAAAAACCTGGTCTTGAAATTCTGCACAAATTTCATCTGGGCTAGGTCATCCTCAACACATCTGAGGTAAAGTGCATTGTATTAGTTTAGAGGGGATGATATAGGTGGACAACTCATAGGTTCAGAGTCCACTGATTGTGTAAGGGGTTTGATTGGGCAATATTCTCATGTTCATGATTGAATGTATTGACAACACTGATGTGTGGTCTCTAAGTATTATTATATTGTCAAGAATTACACTTAAATTTCACGCATGAGATACAGATTCCAGTTTATTCTCACTATAAGAAAAAGGGATAGAATTAAAGGAGCCTGATATGAACTAATGGTGGATTGCCTCAAGCCAATGTTAGATTATGTTTTTAGTGAATGCTGTCTATCCAGTGAAAACATGGCATTAAATTCTTATTCATCCTCCTGAGAAAATGAGACTTATGGTTGAATATCTTTAGTATAGCATTGATAACAAGAGATCAGTTGGCATAATGGTTAAGATCTTCACCTCCCATGCACAAGGTTCAATCCTGACCTCCAGCCAATGCCTGTTAGGAGTTTGTATGCTCTTTCTGTGTCTCTGGGGAGACTTCCGTCACCTCCAAAAAACATGCCTACTGTTGTGTTTCTATCTCAAACTCACTGAAGAATAGAGCTGTAGGCAGCAGCACAAACTCTAGGTGGTGTCCTACATAGGGAAATGTTGTATAGACCAACTGCTTTGGGTGACTGCTGTGGTGCGCAGCATACTCAATATAGGAGACCACAGCTCACATACTGCATGCCATAGCAGGGATAGTCAACTCAACGGTATTAAAATATGGCTCTAGGTGATTTGGTTGTGTTGGCTAATATCACCAAACGGGTATGGGTATTTGACGGTGATAAGTGGGTTGAGGATTCAGTCTACTCTGACCCATGCCAGAAACCATGCTAATGGCAGGGGGTGTATGTGCCCCTTTTGGCCAGTGTGTGCCCCTGATAATGTCCTGCAGCCCAGGGTCAATAAGCTATTGGCCAGCCATTGTCCAGTTGCCTAGCTTGGGTTACTTCGGATAGATCTGTTGAGTGAAAGCTGAGTGTAAAACCAATCAACCTGCAAAACATGAATTAAGAATTGCTACAGTCAATGCAGGTTCGCTGACAGAATGAAATTTGTAAGTGGATGGCATGATGGGAAGGATAAGGTTGGCCATTCTATGTATCCAGGAAACATGATGAAAGGGCAGTACAGTAAAGCTACTTGGCTTGAAATCCAGAGTCTATTACTCAAGAAGAATGGTATGGGAATTATGGTGATGGAGAGACCTCAGAAGGCAGTGATGGATGTCATTAGATTTAGTGACAAGACTTATGGCAATCGGACACCAGCCTAATGATCTGACAGTATTCAATAACAGGTATGTGATAGTGAAGAAAAGACTGTATTCAGACAGCAGTTGCAGGACCTAATAGATAAAGCAGGACAACATGAATTGGTGTAGATAATGAGTGACCTGAATGCACACATCAGGACAGACAGAACAGGATATGATGACTGCATAGGTCCACATGGGTGGAGCAGCAGGGATAAAAAAAGAGGGTCCATTCTAGACTTTTGTCTGGCAAATGGCTTGATAGTAGCCAACACATGGTTCAGAAAGAGAGACGGTCACAAGATCACATGCAAGAGTGGCCAACATGCAACTCAGGTAAACTTCATTCTAGTAAGGAAAGGTTACTGGGGTAGAAACAGCAATTGCAAACTCATCCACAGTGAAACAGCCAGCCCACAACATAAACAACTGGTGGCCAGAATCATCTGCAAGCAATAGTCAGAGAAGGCTCTAACAGAGATCAGGATGAAGACTTGGAAGTTGACTGGAGACAAAGCACAACAGCTGAATGAATTACTCATGGTTCTAGCACCTCAAGAAGGTGAGGAAATAGATGGAGTTGAAGAAGAATGGCAGCACCTCAGAACAGGATGTTTGAGTTCTACAGAACAGATATGTAGCCAAGTCAGGTGTGGTAATAATGTACATAAGGAAAGCTGATGGTGGAATGCTGAAGTTGAGGAAGTCATCAAAAGATAGAACAAGTGAGAGATAGAAAAGGCTAACCAGGCTTGGAAGGAATACTGGTTGGCTAACAAAGAGGTTAAGAAAGGATTTGCAAAGCAAAGAAACAGGCATCAGAGGCACTCTACCATCTTCTAGAAAGTGGCTCAGTAGATGCAACAAAGAAACTATATCAGATTGCAAGGTAAAGACAGAAAGATAAAGAAGATAGACACTCTTCATAATGGATACCAGCAACAACTTGCTCATCAGTCCACAGGACATCAAAGGCAGATGGAAGGAATATTTCCACCAGCTTCTGAACAAAGAAAACCCCCACAAAAGATGCACTGCTCTAGACACAGCCTGTGATGAGATAAGAGGAGGAGTCCATCATAGATGAAGTAGAACAGCACTAAGGAAAATGAAGCCATGGAAAGCAGCAAGCTCAGATGAGGTCATAGCAGATAATAATAAAGATGTTTGGTGAGACAGGGGAGAAATGGCTCTGAGGGTACTCATAGCAATATGGAGAGAAAGACATATTCCAGATGCCTGGAAAATAAGCATACTAGTGCCAGTGTTCAAGAAAAAGGGGACATTCACAACTGTGGACAGTACAGGTGTATGAAACTCCTTTCACATTGTATGAAATTTCTGGAGACGGTAATTGATAAACGAATTTTTATTATTTATTTTATTTTATTTTACATTTGTTGACCGGGATAATCCGACTGGATACATCTCCATTTTCAGCGGAGGCCCGGGGAGAAAAGCTCCACTTATAAAATGTAATACATACTCATAAGATATCATTTTTAACATAAGGAACATACAGATTTAAGTATATAACATTGAGTTAAGAGGACATAAGTCATTATAATCAGAAACTTATATTCATTTCAGCTCGCTAAGCCTCAGAAGAGAGGTATCTAGAGTTTCGGGGAAGAGAAATATTGAATAGATAGGTAAGATAAAAAGAAGGGTAATAGAAAGTCCATGAGAAATAAATGAAAGGTGAGAGGTAGTTAATCTGGGAAAGAACATTGGCAGAGCCAGTGTGATTTGAAATATTGGAGTAGACTTTTCTTAAAGAGGGGTAAGGAGGTAATGGTAGAAATGCTAGGGGGAAGAGAATTCCAATTTTTTGCAGTGACATTAGCAAATAGAGCCTCACCTCCTGCATTATGGGATTTGACCTTTTGTAAAAGAAACCTATCAGCAGAACGTAGGCTGTTAAGGTTGTTATATGGTGTAATTAGGCCTTTTAAGGCAGGAGCTTTATCCGGGTGTTTAAGTAACTTAAATGCTTCAATAAGTTGATTTTGCTGTAGAAGGTTTGGAAGTTCTATCCATCCAAGGGCTTTTAGGTTATTACAGTGGTGCGTTCTATATGGGGCGCCTGTAGCAAATCTAGCAATGTGATTATATGAACTTGAAAGTTTATTAAGCTCACTTTTGTTAAGTTTGGTGAAGACTGGGGAAGCATATAAGAGAGTAGATAGTAAATGAGTGCGGGCTATAGTTGTTTTTGATGTTGGGGTTAGAAAGGCTTTAATTCTATATAGTGACCCTAGTTTCTTGTTCACGGTTTTGATAGTATTATTAATAATCAAATCTAAGTTTATTGTCTATGGTAACACCTAGTAATTTAGTATAGGGGTCAGGTGAGATGGTTGTCCCATTGTTAGATTGAATGGTGAAGTCAATGGAGGGAAGTTTACAGGATGGCTGAAAAAGAAGCAGTTTTGTTTTTTTAGGATTTAGAATTAGTTGTCGCTCTGCTAACCAGATTTCCACCGCTTTGAGGCAGGATTGGGTTTTGTCCAATAGTTTCTCTAGGGATGTATCGGAACAGATTAAGGTGGAATCATCAGCATATTGTACACAGGTTGCCTCAGGGATGGCTGTATGAAGGTCATTAATAAAAACAGGGAAAAGAATTGGGCCCAGTATGGATCCTTGTGGAACCCCTATGGTATTCGGTAAGAGTTTAGAGAGTTGATTGTCCCAGAGTATAGCTTGTTTCCTATTTGAGAGATATGCACGGAACCAGTTTAAGGTTAGATTGTCCAGTTGTAGGTTTTTTAAGGTATTATGAAGTAGTTGGTGGTTAACCATGTCGAAGGCTTTAGAGAGGTCCAGAAAGAGCGCTGATGATATTTTTTTGTTATTACGGTTAGTATTGATTGTATCTGTGAAGGAGAGTAGCGCAGTAGTTGTACTGTGGTTAGGTCGAAACCCATGTTGTGAGTTGGTAAGTAGATTATTTTGGGTTAGATATTGAAGGAGTTGCTTATGAATACATTTTTCCATGATTTTGGCCAATGGGGACATGATGGCTATTGGCCTATAGTTAGATAGGTCTGTGGAATTGCCTCCTTTGTGAAGTGGTATGACATGGGATGTTTTCCAGATAGAGGGGATATTAGATTCAGAGATGATGCGATTAATTAGTATGGATATTGGGTAGGCGATGACATGTGAAGCTTTTTGTAAATATTCAGCTGGGAGGAGGTCGGCGGAGAGGGTGGTAGATTTAAGCTTTTGAAGTAAGGATCTTATAGTAGAGGCGGAGACTGCTTGTAGCTGGAAATTTGGTTTAGTTTCTGGCTGAACTTCTTTTATTGAGCAATGGGTCCCTGATAGTTGGTTAGCTAAGGTTTGAATAGTGTTCGTGAAGAATGAGTTGAAGGTATTTGCTACTTCTATTGGGGTTTTATTGGATATCTGTTCTGGGGTAAGAGTAGAGGATTTGCCTGGTTGGAGAAGATTATTTAGTTCAGCCCAAAATTTTTTTGGATTGTTTTGGTGTTTGTTTTGAAGTTGGCTGTAATAATTTTTTTTGTCAGTTATTACTGATTTTTTAGTTACATTTCTTAAATGTTGAAATCGGATGTGGTCTTGGGGTAGTTTGGTTGCCCGCCATGTATCCCATAATTTGTTTCTGTTTTTCATTTTGGTTATAGTTTCGTTTGTAAGCCAGGGTGCAATGTTAGATTTTGTTTTAATTAGTCTTTTTGGGGCATGATTATCGAGTATGGCTAGGAACGTATTATTAAACTTAGATACTGCTTCTTCTAGGGGGAGATATTTAAGTTCTGTCCATCTATGGGCTCTGAGTTCTTCTTGAAATTTTGAAAGGTCAAATTTCTTCCTGCTTCTAATTGACCTGTAAATAGGAGTTGAATTGAGGGCAATTTTATTTTTCTGTATATAAGTGATAAGGTGATCACTTAGGTCATTTGGGGCAGTCCCGGTTTTATATATATGTGGTAGGCTATTTATTAGAATCCAATCTAAGATACTTTCTTTTTGGTTGGCATTACCAGGTCTGGTGGTGGTATTTATGATTTGGGTAAATCCATAAAGGTTGATGTGGATGGGGTGTGATTCTGAGGAGCATAAGTTCCAGTCAATGTTGACGTCACCCATGATGATGGTTTCTAGTTGTTAGAAATCCAATTTAGTATGTTTTCTAGTGTCTCCACATTGTTCCCAGGAGGGATATAGACTGTAATTAGATTAATACATTTATCTTTATTTACCTGTAGTTTTAAGGCAAGTATTTTAGCATTAGAAGTTTGGGGTGATTGATTGGTGTTAAAGGTGACATTTAGATTATTGTTATAGAGTACAGCAATACCACCTCCCTTTCTATTCATACGGTCAGCCCTATGTATATTATATCCTGATGGTAGGATTTCATTGTCTTTGGTTCCTGGTTTTAGCCAGGTTTCAGTAATACATATTATGTCTGGAAGGTGAGTGGCTAGGAGGGCATGTAAACTAGGTACTTTATTGTTGATACTTCTAATATTTAAGTGATAGATCTGGAAGGGGTTGGTTGTATTAGACACGGGTGAAGGGCAGTTTGGGATGTTATCAGTTGTTGGGCCAGGGTTTGGGTGAATATTTCCATATTTAATGATGTTTCTGCTGAGGTACTCTAATAGTTTAGTAAGCTTTGTTAACAGCTTTTGATTTTGTCTGGATTTGGGTTGATTAGGATTGATTTTAAACTGGTGGTGGTGTATAGTTTTGGGACTAGTGCCACCTAACTGTTGGAGGTTTGGTCTATTATAAACTTGTACTGGAGAAGTATTGGTGCTGCCTCTGGGGTAGGGGTACCCTAAATATGGCTGGTCTTCATATTTGGTAGCTAGGTAGGTGATAGAGACAAGTGGGATGATAAGGAATATAGTTCTTATTATTGTCATTGTGTTAGGAGGTTGGGTTGGTTGCATATTCTAAGTAGAGAGCCGTGGAAGATTGTGATATACGTGTGTGCAAAGAGTAATAAGGTATATCTCTGTGGGAGGAGACAGAAGGGGAATTATGGGACTGGGTGTGGCTATGAGGTAAAATTAGGGGGCGGAGATAAGTATCTATAAATGTAGAGGTACTGGGGGCGGGTGGGATATGGGGGCAGGCCGCAGGGCAGCATGGGGCGAAGCGGAGTGGAGCGGCGGCGACCCGAAGAAAGGCGAAGCGGAGGCGGGATAATCCAGTTCCAATAGTATCTTATGGGATGAATTATGAGGCAAGTAGATCTTGTAGTTGGCGTTAAACTAATGTGTACTATTAGAGTGTTGTTACAGAGTGACAAGATAGTACATACTCTGTAAGCTTTTTTTATACTTTTGTTAGGCTTTTCTTCTGTTATCCTTTAAGAGAACCCAATTAAATAGTCGTTTTTACAACTTGTGGGAGGTATGGGCTGCTACTTTTCAACTTGAAAGTACTTTTAACATAACACACTGGTGCTTTCCAATAGGTATTATACATTTATTTAAGCGTAATACCTTATGTTAGCTTAGTTTTCACTTCTAAACTTATTTTGCTGCAGCGTAGTGTTAGCGCTTGCTTGTTTAACCAAGATCAGGTCAAGCGCTTCACTTTGGTGGAGCTGTAGTTTAGGATGGCAAGTGAGGAAGGAGCCTAAAAGTAAAAAGATACAGAGTGCAGAGACTATGTTAGCGTTGGCTCATATACTTAGAACATAAATTAAACTATAGCATTCAACCTTATACATTCTGTTCAACCTTATACATTCTATTCCGTTCAAACAATGCCAGAGTTCCTTATTTAGTATCTAGCTGATGAGCGCTAAACAATATCATAATATCTAAGACCATTTAAGAATATGTTGTCTTCAGGAACAGTAGAGGCTTCTACTTTCAACAGCCAGAGACTAGTTGAAGAGCGCCAAACAGTAGTAATAGATGCAGGACAATTTAAACATATATAGGCTTCAGCAACAGCAATAGCATAATATCTAAGACCATTTAAGAATATGTAGTCTTCAGGAACAATAGCAACTTCTACTTTCAACAGCCAGAGACTACTTGAAGTGCGCCAAAGAGTAGTAATATCTGCAGGACAATTTAAACATTTATAGGCTTCAGCAACAGCAACATTCGCGACTTCCAATACAATAGTCTTTGTTAGCGAGGTTAATACAACATTTAGTTAAGGTAGTCGCTAATATAACACCCTTTAGATAGACAATAGTTTAATTTTAACATACCTAGTGATATCAAGCTTCCCGACTGGATTCAAGAAAACATAGTTAAGTTTTAAAAAATGGCGCTCCACGAGGGTATATTAGTAATCTAGGTATGCGTGTTAGGCCAGAGGTAGGGGGTGGGTTTGCTTACAGGAAGGTTTCTGGGAGCGGGGATAATCCAGTTCCAATAGTATCTTATGGGATGAATTATGAGGCAAGTAGATCTTGTAGTTGGCGTTAAACTAATGTGTAATATTAGAGTGTTGTTACAGAGTGACAAGATAGTACGTACTCTGTAAGCTTTTTTTTATACTTTTGTTAGGCTTTTCTGTTATCCTTTAAGAGAACCCAATTAAATAGTCGTTTTTACAACTTGTGGGAGGTATGGGCTGCTACTTTTCAACTTGAATCCAGTACGCTAGCTAGAGTACTTTTAACATAAAGCGTTTCAAACTGGTACTTTCCAATAGGTATTATACAATTATTTAAGCGTAATACCTTATGTTAGCTTAGTTTTCACTTCTAAACTTATTTTGCTGAGTGTTAGCGCTTGCTTGTTTAACCAAGATCAGGTCAAGCGCTTCACTTTGGTGGAGCTGTAGTTTAGGATGGCGTTGGGGGGCAAGTGAGGAAGGAGCCTAAAAGTAAAAAGATACAGAGTGCAGAGACTATGTTAGTGTTGGCTCATATACTTAGAACATAAATTAAACTATAGCATTCAACCTTATACATTCTGTTCAACCTTATACATTCTATTCCGTTCAAACAATGCCAGAGTTCCTTATTTAGTATCTAGCTGATGAGCGCTAAACAATATCATAATATCTAAGACCATTTAAGAATATGTTGTCTTCAGGAACAGTAGAGGCTTCTACTTTCAACAGCCAGAGACTAGTTGAAGAGCGCCAAACAGTAGTAATAGATGCAGGACAATTTAAACATATATAGGCTTCAGCAACAGCAATAGCATAATATCTAAGACCATTTAAGAATATGTAGTCTTCAGGAACAGTAGCGACTTCTACTTTCAACAGCCAGAGACTACTTGAAGAGCGCCAAAGAGTAGTAATATCTGCAGGACAATTTAAACATTTATAGGCTTTAGCAACAGCAACATTACTTCCAGTACAATAGTCTGTTAGCGAGGTTAATACAACATTTAACTAAGGTAGTCGCTAATATAACACCCTTCAGATAGAGGATAGTTTAGTTTTCACATACCTAGCGATATAAAGCTTCCCGATTGGATTCAAGAAAACATAGTTAAGTTTTAAAAAATGGCGCTCCACGAGGGTATATTAGTAATCTCGTGTGCGTCAGAGGTAGGGGGTGGGTTTGCTTACAGGAAGGTTTCTGGATAATCCAGTTCCAATAGTATCTTATGGGATGAATTATGAGGCAAGTAGATCTTGTAGTTGGCGTTAAACTAATGTGTAATATTAGAGTGTTGTTACAGAGTGACAAGATAGTACGTACTCTGTAAGCTTTTTTTTATACTTTTGTTAGGCTTTTCTGTTATCCTTTAAGAGAACCCAATTAAATAGTCGTTTTTACAACTTGTGGGAGGTATGGGCTGCTACTTTTCAACTTGAATCCAGTACGCTAGCTAGAGTACTTTTAACATAAAGCATTTCAAACTGGTACTTTCCAATAGGTATTATACAATTATTTAAGCGTAATACCTTATGTTAGCTTAGTTTTCACTTCTACACTTAATTTGCTGCAGCGTAGTGTTAGCGCTTGCTTGTTTAACCAAGATCAGATCAAGCGCTTCACTTTGGTGGAGCTGTAGTTTAGGATGGCGTAAGTGAGGAAGGAGCCTAAAAGTAAAAAGATACAGAGTGCAGAGACTATGTTAGCGTTGGCTCATATACTTAGAACATAAATTAAACTATAGCATTCAACCTTATACATTCTGTTCAACCTTATACATTCTATTCCGTTCAAACAATGCCAGAGTTCCTTATTTAGTATCTAGCTGACGAGCGCTAAACAATATCATAATATCTAAGACCATTTAAGAATATGTTGTCTTCAGGAACAGTAGCGGCTTCTACTTTCAACAGCCAGAGACTAGTTGAAGAGCGCCAAACAGTAGTAATAGATGCAGGACAATTTAAACATATATAGACTTCAGCAACAGCAATAGCATAACATCTAAGACCATTTAAGAATATGTAGTCTTCAGGAACAGTAGCGACTTCTACTTTCAACAGCCAGAGACTACTTGAAGAGCGCCAAACAGTAGTAATATCTGCAGGACAATTTAAACATTTATAGGCTTCAGCAACAGCAACATTCGCGACTTCCAGTACAATAGTCTTTGTTAGCGAGGTTAATACAACATTTAATTAAGGTAGTCGCTAATATAACACCCTTTAGATAGACAATAGTTCAGTTTTCACATACCTAGCAATATAAAGCTTCCCGACTGGATTCAAGAAAACATAGTTAAGTTTTAAAAAATGGTGCTCCACGAGGGTATATTAGTAATCTGGTGTGCGTCAGAGGTAGGGGGTGGGTTTGCTTGCAGGAAGGTTTCTGGGAGCGGGGATAATCCAGTTCCAATAGTATCTTATGGGATGAATTATAAGGCAAGTAGATCTTTTAGTTGGCATTAAACTAATGTGTACTATTAGAGTGTTGTTACAGAGTGACAAGATAGTACGTACTCTGTAAGCTTTTTTTATACTTTTGTTAGGCTTTTCTTCTGTTATCCTTTAAGAGAACTCAATTAAATAGTTGTTTTTACAACTTGTGGGAGGTATGGGCTGCTACTTTTCAAATTGAATCCAGTACGCTAGCTAGAGTACTTTTAACATAAAGCGTTTCACACTGGTACTTTCCAATAGGTATTATACATTTATTTAAGCGTAATACCTTATGTTAGCTTAGTTTTCACTTCTACACTTATTTTGCTGCAGCGTAGTGTTAGCGCTTGCTTGTTTAACCAAGATCAGATCAAGCGCTTCACTTTGGTGGAGCTGTAGTTTAGGATGGCGTTGGGGCAAGTGAGGAAGGAGCCTAAAAGTAAAAAGATACAGAGTGCAGAGACTATGTTAGCGTTGGCTCATATACTTAGAACATAAATTAAACTATAGCATTCAACATACATTCTGTTCAACCTTATACATTCTATTCCGTTCAAACAATGCCAGAGTTCCTTATTTAGTATCTAGCTGTAAACAATATCATAATATCTAAGACCATTTAAGAATATGTTGTCTTCAGGAACAGTAGCGGCTTCTACTTTCAACAGCCAGAGACTAGTTGAAGAGCGCCAAACAGTAGTAATAGATGCAGGACAATTTAAACATATATAGGCTTCAGCAACAGCAATAGCATAATATCTAAGACCATTTAAGAATATGTAGTCTTCAGGAACAGTAGCGACTTCTACTTTCAACAGCCAGAGACTACTTGAAGAGCGCCAAACAGTAGTAATATCTGCAGGACAATTTAAACATTTATAGGCTTCAGCAACAGCAACATTCGCGACTTCCAGTACAATAGTCTTTGTTAGCGAGGTTAATACAACATTTAGTTAAGGTAGTCGCTAATATAACACCCTTTAGATAGACAATAGTTTAGTTTTCACATACCTAGCGATATAAAGCTTCCCGACTGGATTCAAGAAAACATAGTTAAGTTTTAAAATGCGCTCCACGAGGGTATATTAGTAATCTCAGAGGTAGGGGTGGGTTTGCTTACAGGAAGGTTTCTGGGAGCGGGGATAATCCAGTTCCAATAGTATCTTATGGGATGAATTATGAGGCAAGTAGATCTTGTAGTTGGCGTTAAACTAATGTGTACTATTAGAGTGTTGTTACAGAGTGACAAGATAGTACGTACTCTGTAAGCTTTTTTTTATACTTTTGTTAGGCTTTTCTGTTATCCTTTAAGAGAACCCAATTAAATAGTCATTTTTACAACTTGTGGGAGGTATGGGCTGTTACTTTTCAACTTGAATCCAGTACGCTAGCTAGAGTACTTTTAACATAAAGCGTTTCACACTGGTACTTTCCAATAGGTATTATACATTTATTTAAGCGTAATACCTTATGTTAGCTTAGTTTTCACTTCTAAACTTATTTTGCTGCAGCGTAGTGTTAGCGCTTGCTTGTTTAACCAAGATCAGATCAAGCGCTTCACTTTGGTGGAGCTGTAGTTTAGGATGGCGTTGGGGGGCAAGCGAGGAAGGAGCCTAAAAGTAAAAAGATACAGAGTGCAGAGACTATGTTAGTTTTGGCTCATATACTTAGAACATAAATTAAACTATAGCATTCAACCTTATACATTCTGTTCAACCTTATACATTCTATTCCGTTCAAACAATGCCAGAGTTCCTTATTTAGTATCTAGCTGACGAGCGCTAAACAATATCATAATATCTAAGACCATTTAAGAATATGTTGTCTTCAGGAACAGTAGCGGCTTCTACTTTCAACAGCCAGAGACTAGTTGAAGAGCGCCAATCAGTAGTAATAGATGCAGGACAATTTAAACATATATAGGCTTCAGCAACAGCAATAGCATAATATCTAAGACCATTTAAGAATATGTAGTCTTCAGGAACAGTAGCGACTTCTACTTTCAACAGCCAGAGACTATTTGAAGAGCCAAACAGTAGTAATATCTGCAGGACAATTTAAACATTTATAGGCTTCAGCAACAGCAACATTCGCGACTTCCAGTACAATAGTCTTTGTTAGCGAGGTTAATACAACATTTAATTAAGGTAGTCGCTAATATAACACCCTTTAGATAGACAATAGTTCAGTTTTCACATACCTAGCGATATAAAGCTTCCCGACTGGATTCAAGAAAACATAGTTAAGTTTTAAAAAATGGCGCTCCACGAGGGTATATTAGTAATCTTCAGAGGTAGGTGGGTTTGCTTGCAGGAAGGTTTCTGGGAGCGGGGATAATCCAGTTCCAATAGTATCTTATGGGATGAATTATAAGGCAAGTAGATCTTTTAGTTGGCATTAAACTAATGTGTACTATTAGAGTGTTGTTACAGAGTGACAAGATAGTACGTACTCTGTAAGCTTTTTTTATACTTTTGTTAGGCTTTTCTTCTGTTATCCTTTAAGAGAACTCAATTAAATAGTTGTTTTTACAACTTGTGGGAGGTATGGGCTGCTACTTTTCAAATTGAATCCAGTACGCTAGCTAGAGTACTTTTAACATAAAGCGTTTCACACTGGTACTTTCCAATAGGTATTATACATTTATTTAAGCGTAATACCTTATGTTAGCTTAGTTTTCACTTCTACACTTATTTTGCTGCAGCGTAGTGTTAGCGCTTGCTTGTTTAACCAAGATCAGATCAAGCGCTTCACTTTGGTGGAGCTGTAGTTTAGGATGGCGTTGGGGGGCAAGTGAGGAAGGAGCCTAAAAGTAAAAAGATACAGAGTGCAGAGACTATGTTAGCGTTGGCTCATATACTTAGAACATAAATTAAACTATAGCATTCAACTTTATACATTCTGTTCAACCTTATACATTCTATTCCGTTCAAACAATGCCAGAGTTCCTTATTTAGTATCTAGCTGACGAGCGCTAAACAATATCATAATATCTAAGACCATTTAAGAATATGTTGTCTTCAGGAACAGTAGCGGCTTCTACTTTCAACAGCCAGAGACTAGTTGAAGAGCGCCAAACAGTAGTAATAGATGCAGGACAATTTAAACATATATAGGCTTTAGCAACAGCAATAGCATAATATCTAAGACCATTTAAGAATATGTAGTCTTCAGGAACAGTAGCGACTTCTACTTTCAACAGCCAGAGACTACTTGAAGAGCGCCAAACAGTAGTAATATCTGCAGGACAATTTAAACATTTATAGGCTTCAGCAACAGCAACATTCGCGACTTCCAGTACAATAGTCTTTGTTAGCGAGGTTAATACAACATTTAATTAAGGTAGTCGCTAATATAACACCCTTTAGATAGACAATAGTTTAGTTTTCACATACCTAGCGATATAAAGCTTCGACTGGATTCAAGAAAACATAGTTAAGTTTTAAAAATGGCCCACGAGGGTATATTAGTAATCTAAAGGTCAGAGGTAGGGTGGGTTTGCTTGCAGGAAGGTTTCTGGGAGCGGGGATAATCCAGTTCCAATAGTATCTTATGGGATGAATTATAAGGCAAGTAGATCTTGTAGTTGGCGTTAAACTAATGTGTACTATTAGAGTGTTGTTACAGAGTGACAAGATAGTACGTACTCTGTAAGCTTTTTTTATACTTTTGTTAGGCTTTTCTTCTGTTATCCTTTAAGAGAACCCAATTAAATAGTCGTTTTTACAACTTGTGGGAGGTATGGGCTGCTACTTTTCAACTTGAATCCAGTACGCTAGCTAGAGTACTTTTAACATAAAGCGTTCACACTGGTACTTTCCAATAGGTATTATACATTTATTTAAGCGTAATACCTTATGTTAGCTTAGTTTTCACTTCTACACTTATTTTGCTGCAGCGTAGTGTTAGCGCTTGCTTGTTTAACCAAGATCAGATCAAGCGCTTCACTTTGGTGGAGCTGTAGTTTAGGATGGCGTTGGGGGCGAGGAAGGAGCCTAAAAGTAAAAAGATACAGAGTGCAGAGACTATGTTAGTGTTGGCTCATATACTTAGAACATAAATTAAACTATAGCATTCAACCTTATACATTCTGTTCAACCTTATACATTCTATTCGTTCAAACAATGCCAGAGTTCCTTATTTAGTATCTAGCTGACGAGCGCTAAACAATATCATAATATCTAAGACCATTTAAGAATATGTTGTCTTCAGGAACAGTAGCGGCTTCTACTTTCAACAGCCAGAGACTAGTTGAAGAGCCAAACAGTAGTAATAGATGCAGGACAATTTAAACATATATAGGCTTCAGCAACAGCAATAGCATAATATCTAAGACCATTTAAGAATATGTAGTCTTCAGGAACAGTAGCGACTTCTACTTTCAACAGCCAGAGACTACTTGAAGAGCGCCAAACAGTAGTAATATCTGCAGGACAATTTAAACATTTATAGGCTTCAGCAACAGCAACATTCGCGACTTCCAGTACAATAGTCTTTGTTAGCGAGGTTAATACAACATTTAATTAAGGTAGTCGCTAATATAACACCCTTTAGATAGACAATAGTTCAGTTTTCACATACCTAGCGATATAAAGCTTCCCGACTGGATTCAAGAAAACATAGTTAAGTTTTAAAAACCCACGAGGGTATATTAGTAATCTGGTGTGCGTCAGAGGTAGGGGGTGGGTTTGCTTGCAGGAAGGTTTCTGGGAGCGGGGATAATCCAGTTCCAATAGTATCTTATGGGATGAATTATAAGGCAAGTAGATCTTTTAGTTGGCATTAAACTAATGTGTACTATTAGAGTGTTGTTACAGAGTGACAAGATAGTACGTACTCTGTAAGCTTTTTTTATACTTTTGTTAGGCTTTTCTTCTGTTATCCTTTAAGAGAACTCAATTAAATAGTTGTTTTTACAACTTGTGGGAGGTATGGGCTGCTACTTTTCAAATTGAATCCAGCACGCTAGCTAGAGTACTTTTTAACATAAAGCGTTTCACACTGGTACTTTCCAATAGGTATTATACATTTATTTAAGCGTAATACCTTATGTTAGCTTAGTTTTCACTTCTACACTTATTTTGCTGCAGCGTAGTGTTAGCGCTTGCTTGTTTAACCAAGATCAGATCAAGCGCTTCACTTTGGTGGAGCTGTAATTTAGGATAGGTTGGGGGCAAGTGAGGAAGGAGCCTAAAAGTAAAAAGATACAGAGTGCAGAGACTATGTTAGCGTTGGCTCATATACTTAGAACATAAATTAAACTATAGCATTCAACTTTATACATTCTGTTCAACCTTATACATTCTATTCCGTTCAAACAATGCCAGAGTTCCTTATTTAGTATCTAGCTGGCTAAACAATATCATAATATCTAAGACCATTTAAGAATATGTTGTCTTCAGGAACAGTAGCGGCTTCTACTTTCAACAGCCAGAGACTAGTTGAAGAGCGCCAATCAGTAGTAATAGATGCAGGACAATTTAAACATATATAGGCTTCAGCAACAGCAATAGCATAATATCTAAGACCATTTAAGAATATGTAGTCTTCAGGAACAGTAGCGACTTCTACTTTCAACAGCCAGAGACTATTTGAAGAGCGCCAAACAGTAGTAATATCTGCAGGACAATTTAAACATTTATAGGCTTCAGCAACAGCAACATTCGCGACTTCCAATACAATAGTCTTTGTTAGCGAGGTTAATACAACATTTAGTTAAGGTAGTCGCTAATATAACACCCTTTAGATAGACAATAGTTTAATTTTAACATACCTAGTGATATCAAGCTTCCCGACTGGATTCAAGAAAACATAGTTAAGTTTTAAAAAATGGCGCTCCACGAGGGTATATTAGTAATCTCGTGTGCGTCAGAGGTAGGGGTGGGTTTGCTTACAGGAAGGTTTCTGGGGCGGGATAATCCAGTTCCAATAGTATCTTATGGGATGAATTATAAGGCAAGTAGATCTTGTAGTTGGCGTTAAACTAATGTGTACTATTAGAGTGTTGTTACAGAGTGACAAGATAGTACGTACTCTGTAAGCTTTTTTATACTTTTGTTAGGCTTTTCTTCTGTTATCCTTTAAGAGAACCCAATTAAATAGTCGTTTTTACAACTTGTGGGAGGTATGGGCTGCTACTTTTCAACTTGAATCCAGTACGCTAGCTAGAGTACTTTTAACATAAAGCGTTTCACACTGGTACTTTCCAATAGGTATTATACATTTATTTAAGCGTAATACCTTATGTTAGCTTAGTTTTCACTTCTACACTTATTTTGCTGCAGCGTAGTGTTAGCGCTTGCTTGTTTAACCAAGATCAGATCAAGCGCTTCACTTTGGTGGAGCTGTAGTTTAGGATGGCGTTGGGGGGCAAGTGAGGAAGGAGCCTAAAAGTAAAAAGATACAGAGTGCAGAGACTATGTTAGCGTTGGCTCATATACTTAGAACATAAATTAAACTATAGCATTCAACCTTATACATTCTGTTCAACCTTATACATTCTATTCCGTTCAAACAATGCCAGAGTTCCTTATTTAGTATCTAGCTGAGCTAAATAATATCATAATATCTAAGACCATTTAAGAATATGTTGTCTTCAGGAACAGTAGCGGCTTCTACTTTCAACAGCCAGAGACTAGTTGAAGAGCGTCAAACAGTAGTAATAGATGCAGGACAATTTAAACATATATAGGCTTCAGCAACAGCAATAGCATAATATCTAAGACCATTTAAGAATATGTAGTCTTCAGGAACAGTAGCGACTTCTACTTTCAACAGCCAGAGACTACTTGAAGAGCACCAAACAGTAGTAATATCTGCAGGACAATTTAAACATTTATAGGCTTCAGCAACAGCAACATTCGCGACTTCCAGTACAATAGTCTTTGTTAGCGAGGTTAATACAACATTTAGTTAAGGTAGTCGCTAATATAACACCCTTTAGATAGACAATAGTTTAATTTTCACATACCTAGTGATATCAAGCTTCCCGACTGGATTCAAGAAAACATAGTTAAGTTTTAAAAAATGGCGCTCCACGAGGGTATATTAGTAATCTCGTGTGCGTCAGAGGTAGGGGGTGGGTTTGCTTGCAGGAAGGTTTCTGGGAGCGGGGATAATCCAGTTCCAATAGTATCTTATGGGATGAATTATAAGGCAAGTAGATCTTGTAGTTGGCTTTAAACTATTGTGTACTATTAGATTGTTGTTACAGAGTGACAAGATAGTACGTACTCTGTAAGCTTTTTTTATACTTTTGTTAGGCTTTTCTTCTGTTATCCTTTAAGAGAACCCAATTAAATAGTCGTTTTTACAACTTGTGGGAGGTATGGGCTGCTACTTTTCAACTTGAATCCAGTACGCTAGCTAGAGTACTTTTAACATAAAGCGTTTCACACTGGTACTTTCCAATAGGTATTATACATTTATTTAAGCGTAATACCTTATGTTAGCTTAGTTTTCACTTCTACACTTATTTTGCTGCAGCGTAGTGTTAGCGCTTGCTTGTTTAACCAAGATCAGATCAAGCGCTTCACTTTGGTGGAGCTGTAGTTTAGGATGGCGTTGGGGGGCAAGTGAGGAAGGAGCCTTATGTTAGCTTAGTTTTCACTTCTACACTTATTTTGCTGCAGCGTAGTGTTAGCGCTTGCTTGTTTAACCAAGATCAGATCAAGTGCTTCACTTTGGAGGAGCTGTAGTTTAGGATGGCGTTGGGGGGCAAGTGAGGAAGGAGCCTTATGTTAGCTTAGTTTTCACTTCTACACTTATTTTGCCAGTATGCACAGAGTAGTAGAGAGAAAGATGGGAGGTCAGCTGTTTGGATTCAAATCATCATGCAGCACAACCGACCTGATGTTTTCAGTGAGATAGATACTTGAGAAGAAGTTAGAAATGAGGAGAGTCCTACTGGGCATTCCTAGACTTGGAAAAAACATGACAGGGTCCAAATAAAGCTGGTTTGGGCAGTCCTACAGTTTTCAAAGTCCTAGAAACATTGGTAGAAGAAGTGCAAAGCTGCAAGCTATGTATAAGAACCAAATGACTCAAGTATGAACAGTGTTCAGACTCTCAGAGGGGCTTCTTATAGGAGTGGGTGTGCATCAGGGTACAGCTCTGAACCCACTGCTGTTCATACTGGTAACAGACTACAATAGCAAACAAGTCAGAGGGGAGACTCGATCAACAAAGCTGCTGTATGCAGATGATGTGGTACTACAGGCAGACTCTGAGCAAGAATTTTGGCAATGGATAGGAGAATGGAATGCAAAACTGAAGCCACATGGGATGAGACTAAGTACGGATAAAACAGTTGTACTGGCAGCAAACAGGGGAAATCAGAAAAAGTTAAGAACTGAAATAGAAGGGAAAATAGTGGAACACCCTAACAGCTTCAAGTATTTGGGAGGGGTGGTTGAGGAGAGGGGAAGTCTCAAGGAGAAGTCTCAATGAGGAGGTTAACACTAGAATCAAAGGGTCTGCAGCCAACTGGTACAGAGTGTCAGGTGTAGTGTATGATAGCTGAATGCTAACGAAGCTGAAAAGAAAGGTGTGCAAAACAGTGATGCAGCCTGTATGGTACATAAA
The DNA here is from genome assembly GCF_019279795.1 of Protopterus annectens. NCBI lineage: Eukaryota > Metazoa > Chordata > Ceratodontiformes > Protopteridae > Protopterus > Protopterus annectens. Next base: position 1,057,020,610 of record NC_056744.1, on the reverse strand, counting down.
CCTGAGCAGTAAAGGCAGGGCAGTTGAGGAAGCTAGAAGTGATATAGATGAAGTGCCTAACATGGGTGGTAAGATGCACAGTATGAGACAGATGAAGAAAAGAGGACATAAAAGCAGAAGCCAGAGTAGTTCCAATTGCAGAGAGGGTCAAATAAAGCATATTATGGTGGTTTGGGCACATGTGTAGAAAAGCAGAAGACAATCTGGTAAAAGATTTGGGACAGACAGGAAGAAGACAACAGGAAATTATGTCATCCAGCAAAAAGGTGGATGGACTATGTGAGGGAAGCCCTGTGACAGTCAGGCATGAGTGTTGAAGAAGGTAGGAGAGTGGCACTGAATAGAAAGAGATGGTTACAGTTGACATGGTACCCTTACACCACATAGAAAATGTGAAAAGGGGTTGATGATAGTAATGAAAACATATTCCTTTTTCAATTAATTGCTTCACTAGGTGACAACATATAGGCTCAGAAAAATAGCAGAGCAAAGTTTGAGCCCTGTGGCAGCCTGCAGGTCATTGTGTATCTTCTGGAGGAATTAATACTCAAATCCACATACACTGAGAGTTATAGGGCAACCAAATCAAGTTTTTTTGTAAGTTAAGCCACAGTGGGATTCCATGATACATGGTGTCATTGAAAAGATCAAGAAAGACTAAGACTGAATACAACCAGTAATGCTTCAGTATAAAGAAGTCAATAACTGCCTCAAAGTTGGGCAGTTTGAGTGCTGTGTCTTAATCTAAAACCATGCTGACAGGAACCCAGGAGGTCTTGAGATGTTAAACCAGACTGACAAGGATGAAGGAGGTCATGAGATGTAAGTTCTTAAAAAAAGCTGTGCACACACTAATTTCATTTCTCAATAACCTTGCTCATAAAAGACAGGCTAATGGCAAAGTCTTCCATGTTGTTTGGATCTAGCAATGGTGCCGTAAGAACTTAGGAAATGAGTGCCATTTTCACTTTTTTTGGAAACAGCTCTATCACCAGAGAGAAATTCAGGGCACAGTTTCACCTGTATGCTATTAAGGAAAACTGAACTTAATGCAGAGAGCTGCATCTAGAAATACTGTGTGTGTACCTGTTACCCTCCCAGTGAATGTCCCCCCACAGGTGCCGGTGAGGAGGATTGAAGCTCCTTGATTACTGGTCCAGTGCCAGGCCATCACAACTATAATAAGGTCATGGATGCTGTTTCACCTTTATCTTACCTAATGTGAGCTGGACCCTGGTTTCTCCCTCTTTCTCCAGATCCCCAGTAATACTCCTTATTGGCACAGCTATAGAGTTGAGATCTCAGCTGAGTGACCAAGCCAAGACCTCCAGCACCATTGCTGTCCAACCAGTGCTTCGTGTCCCTGCCCAAGTAGCTGACACACACACACTCTTTGAGGTTTGATTTACACATACAAACACCTGGGAAAGGCTGGAACAGGTTTACTAGCTACTCTCCTTTCTGCCCAGACTATAAGGTAGTTACCACTGCCACCAGTCACTCCTGGTGTCCAATTTTACTGTGTAATATTAATACTAATACAAATGGTAGTTTGACTAAGAGCAAGGCTATTAAGAGTAGCCCACACAATGTCACCAAATAAATATGCAAGTACTCTCAAAACTTAAATATTTCTACATGGATCCGCCACAATGAAAGGTTTAAATATATTTAATAATAAATAATGAAGAACAAGAAAATACTCAGTATATATATCTTTGGCAGATGCTGGAATTCTTAAAACAATTGCATTCCTTCATGCTTACAGAGTAACAATTAGTTCTCCCTAAAGACAATACATAAAGCGTCCTAGTACAGACTTTGTGTCTCTAGCTGCACTGAAACCTGAGAGACAGCCTGCTTATGACCTAGCCTATAAAGTAATTTAATTTCAAATATTTTCTATAGTTTGCTGGACTGAGGTTAACCCTCCAGTTTCCTCTGTTAACATATACATTTAAACAGTTGCAATAGTGCATGTACATTTCTGTTCTCTTCCAGTAGGGCACACGCTGGATACATTTTAAGCATAAGCACTTTACAAATACCTTTTCAACACAAACATCTGTTCAAAGCAGTTTGATATACACATGGCATAAAGTTCTAATATATTTGTAACACAAGCATCTTATATGACATATAGTTCTAATACATTTGTAACACCAGCATCTTGTATTAATTAGTTTGATATTCACAAATGACATATAATTATTTACAAAATTCCAGCTAGATATGCTGCAGTACCTCCTTTTCTCACACTTCTCCCATTCAAAGACTCAAGGAAATTTTTCAAGTGACCCTTGAGAAACAGTGCTTTAGAGGGATGAGCCTATCTTGAAATACGTTACTCCATACCCTGTCTTAAGATCCCACCTGCCTTGACATTGCTGACCCCATAAAACTGCTGTACTGTCATATCATATGCCTGCATCCCTAGGCTCCACCATAGTAATTTGGGATTTTTCTGGCTGGCTTGCTGTAGCAATAGATTCCCCCTCAGACTCCTCTTGCCTCCTAGTGCAAATACTTAGCAGAAGGGCCTCTCTATCATGGTAAGGTTTCAGCATGTTAACATGCTACAGTTTGTGCCTCTGCCTCCTACCTAGCAGATATGCCATGTAGTTAACATCACTGACCTTCCTTATCACCTTGAAGGGTCCCTTCCAAGCTGCCTGCAGCTTGTTGAATCTGACAGGAATGAGAACCATAACCTGCTGCCCCACAGCATACTCTCCGGCTCGAGCATTCCTGTCATACCAGACCTTTTTCTGCTGTTGAGCTTCTGCCAGGTTCTCCTGGGCTAAGCCCATGAGTTCCTTGAGCCTTGTCCTGAGGTTTAGGACATATTCCACAACAGACTCCTTGTGGGATTCACAGTTACGCTCCCACTCATCATGAATCAGATCTAGAGGTCACCTCACCCTATGCCCATACAGCAACTCAAAGGGTGAAACACCTGAAGATTCCTGTGGCACCTCTCTGTAAGCAACAAATAGATGGGGCAAATATTTGTCCCACTCCCTCTTAAACTGGTCTGCAAATGCCCGTACCATGGTCTTTAGTGCAGAGTTTAACCTCTCCACAAGACCATTAGTTTGGGGATGGTAAGGGGTGGTCTTTAGGTGTTTCTCCCCACAGTACTTCCACAGACAAGTCAGCAGGTCTGAAGTGAAATTGGCACTTCTGTCAGTCAGTATTTCTTTTGGGAAACCTACCCTGCTGAAAATCTCTAACAAAGCATTTACCACCTTTTCTGCCTCAATGGAGGACAGGGCCACTGCTTCAGGGTATCTGGTAGCATAATCTACTACCACTAGGATATACTTCTTCCCTATGGAACTTGGGGTACTCAGAGGCCCCACAATATCCATAGCTATCCACTGTAATGGATCCTCAATCACAGGCAAATGCACCAAAGGAGCTTTGACCTTGTCTCTTGCCTTGCCTACCTTTTAGTATTGCTCACAAGGTCTGCAGTATACTGTTACATCCCAAAAATTCCAGGCCAGTGCAAGGTATGCATAATATGTCTCTTGGTATGCTTTATGCCCATATGACCTGGAAAGGGAATGTCATGGGCTATGGCTAGAAGGGTCAGATGGTAGGCTCTGGCACTACCAAATGCTGCATTCTCTCACCCTCTAGCCCTCCCTCAGGGGTCTACTCTCTGTACAGTAACCCTTTGTCCCAGTATACAGATTCCACCTTTCCTTGAGAATCAGGTGCCTCCCTAGCTACCTCCCTCAAGCCTTGTAATGTAGGGCCTGAGAGTTGAGCTTGTTTCAACTCTCTCTTTGTAACCCTTCCCAGCTCCCCTTCTACAGGAAGTCTAGTATCCTCTGACAGCAGTGCTTCTCTGTCAACTGAGGTACTACTACTCACCTCTGCCCTTACAGTCACTCTGTCCAAGGGAACATCAGTACCCACCAGCAGCTCTGGCTCACCTTCAGTCTCACTGCTACAGGATAGCTCCCTCTGTGAAGTAGCCACCTCACCAGTCCTGGCTTCAAGTATGCTGTCTGTCTGGATCACCCCAGGCTACCAGATGCACATGCCTGTCTCTAAGCCTGACTGCATGTCACTGCATGGACTCAAGGTACTGTATTATCAAAATCATTCTCAATCAGGATATCTACAGGAATATTCTCAAACAGACCTACTTGCTTGCTTCCTTTTCCACCCTCCTAGTCAAGGTGAGTCCTAGCCAAAGGTATTTGGAATGGAGTCCCACTTAAAGCTCTGACTAGACTAGACTGCCCAAGCAGGTAGTGCTCCTCTTTAACCATTGCAGGCTTCACAATGGTTAGGTCAGAGGCTGTGTCTCTCTTAGCAGTGGCATGTTTCCCATCTACTAAGATAGGATATAACCTCTTGTGGTAGTTTAGTACCATTGTTGTCTCCAGACAACTTACCACGGACATTCTGTTATTCCCACATACTGGCTCCCCTACCTTTTCCCCCCACCTTGCCTCAGTGGAATATTTATATGCTACATGGCCCCATTGGTTATATTTAAAACATTTAACCCTTGATCCTGGCCATGTACCTGAACTAGTGGCTTCCCATGCTACTGGCAGACTCTGTTGGGACTATTTAGGCTGCCAATCATGGGTTCCCTTATACCAACGTCCAGCATTGGGTATCCCTTTCCTGTGCTAGGTATAGGTCTCCTTTTTTCCTCAACCCATCTGTGGTGTTGCATTCTCTATCTGCCAACCAGATTGTCATGTCCTCAGGCAAAGTGCTAAGGGCTTGTTCCCTCACCAAAAGGTCTTCCAGCCCTTCAAAAATGGTGACCTGACATCCACTCATTCACCTATGAAAATAAGTGCTTAGTTCAACAATATAATCACACACACTTTCATCTGCCATGGGTCTATGCTCATGAAACTTTTTCTATAAGCTTCAGGTGTTAACTTAAAACACTCTAATAAACATTTCTTTACTTTGTTATAGTCTAGACAATCAATATCGGACAATTTATAAACAGAGGTTACAGCTTTACCATGGAGTAAGGGGGTCAGGAACCATACCCAATGCCCTTGGTCAACATTATACTGTTTACATATCCTTTCAAACATATGAATAAAACTATGGAAATTATCATCCTATGTAAATTGTGGAAGAAATTTAATGACCTTTATTGCTTCTGGGGTTCAGTTATTCCCTTCCCCATTACCTCCAAGACCGTGAAGAGTCAGCATCTCCTTTTCAGGTTGACTCTGCCTCTCATTTTCTTCAGCTTTCAGAAGTCTCAGTATCTCTGCTAATTCTAATTCAAAATGCTACAGTCCCTCTGCTGATTCTGCTTTGACCTCCAAAAGCTGCAGTCTCTCTGCTAATTATAGTTCCAAATGTTTGGCCTCGATTTCAAGTCTCTTTAACTCCAGACAGATTGTTAAGTCCTTTGAGGAAAAGTTGAACTATCCATTTTTTGAGAGCCATACAGCCCCAATGCCAGTCTGTCTGTTTTTCTGGTTGCTGGTCTGTGACTCAGCAGTGACATAGGCTGCAATCATTTCTGCTTTAGTCAGGTTAGCATGTTCCAGTCCTTTGGCTCAACAGATCTCAGCCTACTGTCTCCTTGTCAGCTTGCCATAGTCCTCTGCTGACATCCTTGCCTGCTCTCCCTGACTAACTAATCTAACAAAAAAATTAATAAAACTATTGTGATATGAAACTCTGAAGGTCAACCATGTGGCTGCTTGAGAGTACAAACACCTTCTTTAGTGGCAACTGTTTATAGGCTACATGAGTTCAATATCCACACCACTGAATCCCAGTATGTGATGTGGTGATCCCACCACTGCCAGGCAACTAATATGTGATTACCCACTACTGGATCAGTAATCAAGGAGCCTCAATCTTCCTCACTGGCACCTGTGGGGGGACATTCACTGGGAGGATAACAGGTACGCACACAGTATTTCCAGATGCAGCTCTCTGCATCAAGTGCAATTTCCCTTAAGAGTAAACAGAGACCATAGTCAGTCCAGGGCTGGTTTCTTCCTCTTCTCCCAGATCCCCAATAGGACTCCCCACTGGCAAAGCTATAGAGCTTGAGATCTCAGCTGAGTGACCAAGCCAAGACCTCCAACCCCCTCTCTGTCCAACCAGTGCTTCATGTTCCTGCTCAAGTAGCTGACACACACACGCTTTGAGGTTTGATTTACACACACACACACACACACACACACACACACACACACACACACACACACACACACACACACACACACTCACACTTGGGAAAGGTTGGCACAGGTTAATTAGCTATGGCCCCTTCTGCCCAGACTATAAGGTAGTTACCACTGCCACCAGTCACTCCTTAACATCTACTTTAGGGTCCTTAACGAAGGGTGTCCATTTCTGCTGTGTAATATTGATACTAACACAAATGGTAGTTTGACCAAGAGCAAGGCTATTAGGAGTGGCCCACACAGTGTCACCAAATAAATATACAAGTACTCTCAAAACTTAAATATCTTTACACAGATCAGCCCCAATGAAATGTTTAAATATATTTAATTATAAATAATAAAGAACAAGAAATTTAGTCAGTATATATATATATATATATATATATATATATATATATATATATATATATATATATATATATATATATATATATTCACAGTGACATCAGAGTTTAGAATCACAGGTAATATTTAAAACAACATTGAAGGACAGTGTCAAATAAATAAAAAAATAATGTCTAAACTAAGCTTCACTATATTCCTGACTGTATCTAAGATAATTACTATACCCTAGAAACTTACTAATAGAGCAAGACAGATGTGGTGAATGGTTCATACTTTTGTTGTCAGGTCAAAGACAGAATGCAGAATGCTCTTTCTCATCAAGAGACTTCTCAAAATAATATCTAAAATATTACTGCTGGGATATCTTGCAGAATGACATAATTTCTGGTCATCTAACTTCTAGTTCCCAGGCAAAACCCCCATTGCTGAAGCTGGCAGTATTTACCATCTTTCTGTAAAAATACTCATACAAGTCAATTTGCTGAGATCTTTGGCGGATGCTGGAAGTCATAAAACAATTGCACTCCTTCATGCTTTCAGAGTAGAAGCTAGTTCACCCTAAAGACAATACAGAAAGCTTCCTACTACTGACTTTGTGTCTCTGAATGCATTGAAACTTGAGAGATAGCCTCTTTATGGCCTAGCCTATAAAGTAATTCAGTTTGAAATATTTTTCTAAAGTTTGCTGGACTGAGGTTAAGCCTCCAGTTTCCTTTGTTAACACATACATTTAAGCAGCTACAATAGTGCATGCACATTTCTGTTCTCTTACAGTAGGGCACACTGTGGATACATTTTAAGCACAAGCACTTTACAAATACTTTTTCAACACAAAACATCTTTAAAAAGCAGTTTGATATACACATGACATTCAGTTCTAATACATTTGTAACACAAGCATCTTATATGACATATATTTCTAATACATTTGTAACACCAGTTTGATATTCACAAATGACATATCATTATTTACAAAATTCCAGCAAGCTGTGCTGCCAGTACCTCCTTTTGTCACAATAGTTATCAGCATAACTGAAGTTCAGCCTAACAAAAAATAAGGTAGTCCATATATAATCCCCTTTTTATTTCTCCAAATCTTTTGGATTTCTAATACTATGATGGGAATGGATCCCATTCCTAAGTCAAAGTATGATTAAAGTTCATGAAATTAGTATTGTTTTAATCTTTGATGTCAGCCAAAAGTGGTCTTCGCAGCACCCACAATGTGTTCAGTAATGACTCCTGCAATTCATATGGGGTTACATGGATTCTTAACATAACTTAATACAATTGTAGATTATTTTTTGTAAGACCCATTGCTCCTACTACTATTGGATCTGTCTGGGTATCTTTCTTACATATTGCTGTCATTTCTGCCTGCAGATCCTGATATTTTATGACTTTGTGTCTCTCTGTACAAAAGACACTGTAGTCACTGGGTGTAGTGATTTCAACGATTGATGCTACTTTTTTCTTCTTTTCTTGGACCACTCTATCCGGTTTTCTGTCATCTATCTTTTGAACTGATGGTAATGGGTGATCCCATGTGATATAAACATCATCATTTTATATGATGGTTTGTGGTTCATGTTTCCAGTGTTTTTCAGCCACTTCAATACGATAATGCTTGCACAATCCCCAGTGCAATGGTCTTGCCACATTATTATGCCTTTCAGTATACAGTCCTTCTGCCATTAGTATGTCACAACCAGCAACAAGATGTGTGACTATTTCCAGTTTGGTTTTACAAAACCTATATTTGTCTGTTTCTCCCACATGTTCAATGGACTTTGCAAACCAGCGTGAATGTAGCCCACTATCATGAGCTGCCAATATTAACCTTTCATCTCTTGGTTTGAATTCACTTCTCCTTAACCATTCCTGCATTTGTTCCTGATCAACACAAGGTTCTTCCAAAAGTTTTCTATACTTGCAACTATATTTATGCTTTTTCCACATTTCTTGCCTTCTCATCTGGTCCTTCACCTTATAGTTTCTTTTTTGTTTTTTGGCACATTCAGTTGCTGCCTGATTTTTATCTACTTCTGGTTTGATTTCCATTCCTGCTTGATGCCAATATGCTTCTGTTAAATTAAGGAGAGAAGTCATCTTAGATTTATTCTCCTCATGTTTCAAAACTTTCACTACATTTCAGTCTTGTGAGGCCAGCAAAGATGTGTGGAGTCCAACAATTGCAGTTCTATACATATAATCAGTTTCAAGGAGACCAATCTGTCCTTCGGAATGTGGAATATATAATCTTGGTATACACTGATTTTTATAAATCATTTGGCGAGCATGATGCATCCTTCTTGTTTTCCTATATAATCTATCCAACACATTTTAGGGCTAGTCAATCACTCCAAAACTGTAAGTTAGGACAGGAACAGCAAACTGGTTTATAGCTTAGATTTTGTTCCTAGATGTCAGTGCTGTTTTCAGAATTAATTTAAGTTTTCTAAAGTATTCCTTACCAAGTTTTATTCGCATTTGTTTATGTTTTATTGTTGAGCCTTTATCAATTCCCAAATAGTTATACACTCCCTCTTGCTCCAGTTCTTTTATATCACATTCTTGTCCAAAACTGATGTTTTCCTGGTGCTGCAGTTTTCCTGCTTTAAAGATTGCTTTTGCACACTTATCAAGACCAAATGACAGTCTTATATCATCTGAAAAGGTTTTGACAACCTGCAGCTGTGCTTTCAATTCCTCTTCTGATGAGCTATGCAGTTTTAAATCATCAACAAAGAAAAGATGAGAAGTCTTTACACTTTGTTGTTTTCTAGGAGCCAAATTGTAGCCATGGCCTACGCTGTTAAGTAAACAGCTTAATGAGTTTATGGCAAGGCAGAATAGCAACAGTAATAGAGAGTCACCCTGGAATATTCCCTTTGAAGTTTTATCCCTGGGTTAATAATCTGTCCTTTATCATGGCTTAATTGCAGAGTTGTCTGCCACTGCTTCATGGTCACTGTAATGTAGTCAATCAGTGTAGAGTGTATCTTATATATTTTAAGCACTCTTTTATCCACAAATGTGGGATAATATCACATGCTTTTTTATAGTCAATCCATGCCATACTTAAATCCTTCCCCTTTTTACAGTTCTCCAGTATGACTTTATTTAAAAACAAATGATCCTTTGTTCCATATGACTTTCTTTTGTTGCCTTTTGTTCAAGTGCCATAACTGAGTTTTCTTCTAAATGACTATAAACTCTGTCAGCATCAATTCCCATGTATCGTTTATACATTGTCAGAAGGCAAGTTATTGGTCTATAATTTTTAGGGTAGCTTGCAGGTTCACTCTTAAGTAGGAGCATTATTTTGCCTTTTGTTAACCAGGTTGGTGTCTGTTTTGGGTGCACATATAAATAGTTCTTACTCATGGCTAAATCTTCGTGCAAAGATGTTAATACTTTTAACCAAAAGTTAAGTACTGCATCTGGTCCTGGGGTTTTCCAGTTAGAGGCTTTTCTTAACTTTGTTACAATCTCTCTCTTTTACTTCATCACATTTCATATCCTGCACCTTTTAACTTCTTCTTTCTTTTACTTTTTCTATCCATTTAGCATCTTTGTTATGTTCCACAGGATCTTTTGAAATAGTTGTTTTTGGCCTGCTTGTGGTGAGGAAGCTCTCTCCAGCCCCCGTTCAGTGTGCACACCTGCAACACACTTGGTCTGCCTGTATCAGCACAGGTTGGGTCTACCCCCAGCAACTGCAACATTGTTAAATAGAACAACTGCTACGCTACAGTTATTGCAAGCCAAGAGTAACACCTCTTAATAAGGATACCCACCAGACAAGTCTGCATAGGTGACTGGATGTTTGCAGTTTGTTGTTACTAGCAGATTTGGTCCTTAATAGTTATGTTTTAAACATTATGACTGGTTGTTTACATTTCTTTTTATAGCATATTTGTTACTTTTACTAGTTATTTTTAAACATTGCTTTGGCTGGCATGCCCACCTGCAAGGGCTCCACACCCCCACCCCAGGCAACTATAGCTTGCTCTCTTGCCACTAAGTGGCACAACTAACAATATACTTGCTGTATCTTGTCTCAACTAAATCTGCCCCCCATTAGAATTCCTGTAAAGTAAGGCTAGTACTATTTTCTTGTTATATTTGTCCCCAGATAGATTTGCCTTCCTTTGTTTTACTTACACACCAAGGTCATAAATGTAGTGTGTCTGCGACTATCTGCTTACACTCCTACCTTTATTCCTCTCACTCTTCCTTGCTTACACTTACCTTATAGCTCAAAAGCTTCTACTTCTCTTACTGATTGTTTTTCCCTGCACTCTTCTGTAAGGGGGTCATCCCACTCCATTTGTCCTTGCTACGCTCGGGCTCACTTCACTCCCCTAACCTACCCCCATTCCCACCCACCCCTGCATCACTTAGACTTATACCAATGCTAACAACTCCCCTAACTTCCCCAATCAAGAAACAGCCTCCATCCACCAGTCACACCTCAGTTAACCAATCACACTATTTGTAACACTCCTTCTTCTCCTCACACAGCTTAATTGCAACAGTCCTTAATCATGCTACTCCCAACACACTACATCAACACCCCTCTTTCCCTATATCTTCATCACACTGTCCAGGTAACCTACATAATAAAAATAATACACACCATGCTCTTTCTCCTGCCCACACTCCAAACCCTACTGCTATCTGCACACTATCTAACATCCTACAGTCACCTACAGATCCAACGTGTCCATAGCTCCACACTATATTATACTAATACCATCCACTCCTCACTCACCTACCTTGCCATCTCCTCCCAACTCTACAATCACACACCTATTGCATACTTCAACTTCAAATATGTAGTTGTCAGTAATACTACTAACCACTTCAGGAAATGCCTTCACATACTCTCCAAATTGTCACACAAACATGCATGTGTATTATCACAGATTCTCCGTAGTTGTGATATACACCCCGATCTCGGGCCACATACTGCACAACATGCCATCATGGCTACTATTCCACCCCTTACTCACATTAAAACTATAGACCTTCTCATTCTTAACATGAACCTTAGAAACCTAGTAAACAAGATCACAGACTTTCATGCAGTTATTGCACAATACTCAACAGACATTTTTATAACAACAGAAACATGTCTAAAACCCCATATAAGAGACCCAGACATACTTCCACAAGATTATAGTGTACACAGGTTATACAGGATCAGGAAGAAGGGTGGAAGGGTTGCAATCTTTTACAAAGATAACCTAAGCATAGACTACCTACCCATCAAATACCCTTATAATAACAACGTTGAAGTTCTAGTGACACGGCTCAGAATCAACCCAAAGAAAAATATTACCATAATAGCCACTTACATACCTCCCAATAATACTCCCACTGCCACTGAAGACCTCATAGCCTGGACAGCCTCAACCTACACCCATAAAACCATTATTGCAGGTGACTTCAACTTAGACTAGAACATTTGCACTGGTAATAATCCCTCTACCTTCATAAATCTACATGGTTTCTCACAAACAGTCCAGTTTCCCACTCGAATAGATAAACATAGCAAAAGGGAATCTATCTTAGACTGGTCACGTATCAACAGTACCACCCACAACTATCTCTCCAGATCCCTTAATAATAATTTAAGTGACCATAGACCTACCTACTTAATCCGTCCTCAGCTCAAGTCACCCAGAAACATAGTTTGCATAGTCGTCCCAAATACCAAAAACTTCTCCAATGAAGCATTTATAAACATGCTCAATAAATGTAACTGGACACCACTCCATTATCTCCAACTTGACCAGGCTGTGACATACTTCACTGACACATTTCTAGCTATTCTAAATAGCTTAGCACCAACTCGTACATGTTGTGTTAAAAATAAGAGATTGCCCTGAATATCAAAAGAAACCATTAAACATCAAAAACTAAGGGAAAAAAACTGGTATTAATACCAAAAAACAAAAGACAATAAAACTCTATTAGCATACCAGCAGCTCCACAATCAAATAAAAAAAAAAAACAACTCAAACTAGAAAAAAAAAAACATATTATACAACTATGCAAAAGAAATATGAAAACAATCCCAAAAAGTTGTGGTAAGCAATTAACTCATTCCTCCACCCAGGTAAAGCTACAACCCCAGAACCAACAACCAATAACTAAAGCGTGAGTATTGTCTCACAAATCAATACCTACTTTATAAACACCATCCTCTCCTTAGTTACAGGGAACAATTCCACCCCTCTGTCTCTTCCACCAAATGTGGAAACTAACAACAACTTTTTTGACCTCAAACCTGTCCCAACTAACACCATAAGGACAAGGCTGAAAAAAATTAAACCTTTTTCCTTAGCAATTGACCATCTTCTCAATGAGTACCTCAAACTGTCAGCTGATGGCATAGTTCTGCCTATCTCCATTCTGGTAAATAGGTCTATAGCAAAACAATATGTCACAAAATTATGGAAAACTTTCTACATCACCCCTCTGCATAAAGGAGGAATCTCAACAGAATTAAGCAATTACAGACCCATAGCCAACCCCTCCATGTCCAAATTTTGGAAAAATGTATCCACACTCAATTACTACAATACCTGTTATCTCACAGCCTTATATCTCGCTCCCAACATGGTTTCAGACCAAAACATAGCACTACCACAGCCCTAATTTCTCTAACACTATCAACCAATTGAGAAATTCAAACCAGCAAGTAGCATCAATCTTCTTGGACACGTCAAAAGTGTTTGACACTGTCTCCCATCAGAAGATCCTTAGTACTCTTGCTTTACTAAACCTATCAAAAACTTCTCTCTTCTGGTTCCTAAGCTATCTTTCTGACAGACAACAAGCAGTATGATGGAAATCTGAACTCTCACCACTTCTACATGTCTTAGTTGGAGTCGCCCAAGGGTCCATACTAAGGCCCCTTCTTTTCACCATCTTCTCTAATGATCTAACCTCATCCACAACATGCACTAAAGTAGTTCAGTATGCGGACAATGCAGCTTTAATCTGCTCAGCAGATACCTTACCAGACTTCCAAATAGTAGCCCAATAAGGTTTTAATGATATAGAAACATATCTAAGTAAATCATAACTAATCCTCAACCCCAAAAAGACAAAGTTAATGCTATTTACCAGTAGCAAACAATCACCAACCACCACTCCTTTCACTATCCTCTCAGCAAGCAACACAGTCATCCAACCAAGTCAGCATACAAAACTCCTTGGAGTGACAATTGACAACAAACTTAGATTTGACCAACACATAGCCACCAGAATTAAGAAAGTTCACATCAAACTTGGCTCACTGTACAGAAGCAAGCCATTCCTCACTGACAATACCAGACTAGTCATATCCAGAACCTTCCTCCTCTCTACACTCCTATATGCTTTCCCTCTCTTTACCAACTTAAAAAATCAGACGTAACCAAATTGGAAACTTGCTACAACAAAATAGCCCATTTCGCAGCCAACCGTCCCCACCAAACCCACTATTGTATTGCTCTACATAAATTAAATTGGCTCGAGCTGCCTAACCTTCATCACTACCAACTTAAATTCACACACAATATCATCTTCCATCCTAACAATTGTCCATCCCTTGAGGAACTTGTTCCCTACTCATGCCCACAAAGTCTAAGATCTCCAGATAGAAACTTTCTCACAGTAAACAAAGCTAACAACACTCATGGTGAAGCCCTATTCTCAAATCACATAGACAAATTATGGAACTCTCTACCCCACACCCTCCAAAACACACCTGAATCTACCAGTTTTAAACAACTACTATCTGAACATCTATCCAAGAACTGGCATTGCTCCTGTGCCAAACCTGACTGACAAGATATCTATAACTCTCTCAACACACTGCCCACTCCTTATCTCATTTCCCCCCTCTCCTCGGTGTTTATTACTATTCAAAAATAAATATATATAAAAGAAATTCCATTTGGACATAACTATTATTTAATATGTACACACTACTAACTTTATTTTTTCTCATATTGATCTTCACTGAAATGCTTGTGTTTTTCTTTTTGAACCTGTATCTACTAGAAAACTGTATTGAATACTACTTTGTATAGACTAACTAGACAATATGTATTCTGCATCTTACTGTATGTATACTATTGTACTATCTATTATTGTATATTGCTTATATTCCTGTGGAGCTTTTCTCTCCAGGCCTCCGCTGAAAATGGGCTTCTAGCCCAGTGGGACTTTCCCAGTAAACAAATGGAAATAATGTAACTAACTAACTAACTAACTAACTAACTAACTAACTAACTAACTAACTAACTAAATCTTCATAGATACTTCTCCAAAATGTATCTATTTCCCTTTTTTGGTGGTCTCTCAATTCCTTTTACCTTGCTCCCAATTCTCTATAAAACTTTTTTGAGTCATCAATAAATTGCTTGTTTTGTACTTTTCCTTTATATTTATCTGTGTATATTATATGTTTTTCCACCTGTGCTCAAATTTTTACTTTGTTATTTGCGATAGTGCTTGATAAATTCTGGTCTTTTCAAATACTGTGCATTGCTTTTATCAAATCTACCACACTAAACTGTGGTCATGTCTAGGAAGATAAAGCACACAATCTTGGCAGTCTTATCCTTAAGTAATTGAGTGGCTTTGTCACATTGAGAGGTTGAAAAACCTGTGGTTGTGCTGTACAACCTATCATCAGTTTATAACAATACAGGCAGACTGTGCCATTAGATAAGAAGGCTACTATCTTATGTGATATCTCCATATGACACATCAAAAAATGGGTATCCAAACTAAGCTGTACCTAGAACAGACACATTCTCTGCAATCTATGTTCCAGCCTTCACCATTGTCTATATGTCTATACTTCACAGAGTTTTTGATCAAGCCAGCACACTTGAGATATATTAGTCAAAAGGAGCAGAAACTGTAGGGTGATCAAATTCGTATTTCCAGTTACAGCCATATGATATGATATGATGCAGTTGATAAGCCTAGCCCAGCAGCACTGGTCCATAAAAGGAATGTATTCATTAAGGACATGAAAGTGTCAGTACTGATGTTTCTTATGTTTCTGTAACTAACTATCTCATTCCTGGGATGGATTAATCAGAAGAAGCCCCAGCTTAAAAAGAGTCAGGTATTGGTCTGACCATGAGACCAGTTCTGACTCTAGCCCCACAGAAACTATACCAAAGTGGAGCGCCAAGTCCGTAGAGCGTCCTTGTAAATATGCAGCAGACATAACAATCTGAATGAAAATGAAAAATTCCATAATATTTAGAACTTCCATGGCAAGTTTATCCACTTATTTATTGACCCCAGCATTAACATAATCCAGAAAGAGCAATCATGGGTGATTCTGCACTGTAGTTGTGAAAAAAATGAACTCATGCAGAAATGCTTTGAAACAGCTGAGCACACAGTAAGGCAGGAGAAATCTGCAGTTCATTCCAGTATTCTAAGGTATTAGTAATTTTACTGCTAACCTTGATCACTACAGTTAGAGATCAAAGGTATATGTTCAAACCACCTAGTGCTCTAAATTGCACAAAGGTGTAATGGATGCAACTTATTGAGCTCCAAAGATGTTCAAGATGAAAGCCAAACTTGTTCCAAGTAGACTTGGCATTAAATAAATAGAGCTTTAGATGGGAGTATAAAAAGACCTTGTCTAACTGTCAGAGATGATTGTCTGACTCCCAAGATACCACAATGAGAGAGATAGCGAGAATCCCCTGACCCATCTATGTTTCCCACTTGGCAGCACATTGTCATCCTAACCAGAATGTGACCATTCATGCTAGGCCATGTAAAGCCCAGATCTCGCTTACCACTGACTAGTAATATGTACCTGAAATCACAAAGAGCTAGAAGAAAGAACCCCAAGGCCTGGAAAAATGGTACTCAACACAAACAATTATTTTAGAATATTTGATAGTCTCATTATACTGAGGCCAGTTGTGAAATATATAAATCAATACATTTGTCATAACTGCTTTCTAGGAAATTTTCATACCGTATAAGTGGTAACCACTAAAATCAACTGCTTCCCTTAAAAAAACTCTATACACAGTATATAAGTGATACAGAAGAGTCTAAACTATTACTGCCGAAAAGTTTAGGCTATAGTCGACATTCAAAACTTTATGCAAGGAATACCATAAGTTGCTATAAAAGTTACAACAGATTGGTGGTAACAATGATAACCAATAGAAACACCAGATTTAAACTGAATTAATTAATACCACATGCTGAAACAGTTTACATCAGTCAGAAAACTTTTTTTAGGTTCCACTTCAAAGCTCCCGAACTGTTAAAAATTATCAAGTGAGTTCATGGCTATCATGAAAAGTATAGATACTTTCCATCAAAGGCAGGGCATTTCAGAGATAATGAAATCAGAGTAATGCTTAAAGTTATATCACTGACTTTAAATTAGAGGTCCACTTCATGAATAACTAAATGAATACCAAACCCAAAAATCAGCAGCACAGAGATGTTAGAAGTTGTCTAGGAAAGATAATTTGAAGTTTTAAGAAGTCTTTATCTTCCCTTTAACATGGTTGTCTGTTTGCTAGAAAATAAAATAAGCTAAAAAGGCAGAATTGCCAGGAACAGGGAAGAGCGGTAGATTGGCAACACTTCATCAGTGTATGGCCATGCAGTAAACACTATCAGGTGTCTTCAGATATAAGCAATATAAGCCACTAAATTTGCTTTCACTGTCCTTCATTCCATGCTTTAGGCCAGGAATCTCAATCTCAAATAAACATGAGGAGTGTAGGAGGACTGATACATTCAGCTGAAAGCCACAATCTGTAAAACAAAAAGAAAGGCGATTAGTTTTGCTTGTGATGTAATATTGTAGCTTCCCTCATGAAGCATTGTGCAAGTCTGAAGGCTGTTTGAAGTGTGAGTACCACTAGACTTTCCTGTTTTAGAATGCTTATGGGAGCTAAATGTATCCTGCTTGCTGCTCTCACATTCGTATAATGAATTTTTGCAGCAGTGATCATTATGATGAACACAGTACAGTTGTGGGAGTGAACTCTTTGAGATCCTGAATGGATTAGCTGCATCACAGTTGCAGGAGAGGTTTCTGTGCAATAGCCTCGTGGTCCTATACCTGTTTTTTTTCTATAGTTATCTTTTTTTTACCAGTCACACATGTTGATGGCACAACTTAAGCTATGTTATTTGGGTTACTCAGCAGTTCTTCACATTGGTGCCACCTCAACTCAAATGAGAAGCAAAAAAAAAAAAAAAAGAAAAAAGGTCTTCTGCACATCTATTAGTGCAGCAGGCTTCTGTTATTGTAACAAGCCCCTTGCTGCAGTTTATACAGTGCACTGAGCTTCTGTTATAACCGCATATGCAATATTGTCATTCATTTATGAATCCTGTGATATCCTTGGCCTTCAGTGCACACACCACTGGAACCTGCTGATTGTACCCCTTAGCAGCTTGTACCTGGAGCAATTGACCCTTTTGCTCCACTATAGTTACGACTCTGGTTATGGGTTTTGTGTTTTTTTCTTTTTCTTTTTAATTTATTACAAAGAATTTAATATATCACATGAAAAAAAAACACAGACCGTCTTCACAAATAAAAATTATTTATTGTAAAAAAAGGTTAAACATTTTTGTTCCTGTTCCTAATGGAACTTCATCAGAACCACAAAGACAGTAAACTAGAAATTATTTTAAAGTCAGCAAGCATGTAATGTGATGCACATTTAAAATTTTAAACATACAAAATTACACATAAATGTCTACCCCAAAATTATAAATTCTTAAAAACCATTGATAATTCCTAAAAACACTTAAAAATAGAAAGTAATAAGTTGTAAATTATTACATCTTAACAGACTTTAAGTGTAACACAGTTAACAGATATACAATAAATGAGACACAGGTCTTGTGAAACATTCAACAACAATTGCCATTTTAATTCCATGTGCTCTAAATGACTCTTCTAGCCCCAACTTTCAGGTCTGTGGACTTTTTCCAAGATAAAAAACTTAGAACTTTTTAAAACCATAACACTTTTTGGAATGTTTACTTAAGGCATTAGATACGTTATTTTTTTCTTGATGACATAATTGTGCTCATAAGTAAGTTTCATCAAGGATTTCAAGGATTATTTTTAACCTGCATAAAAACTTGGGCAAGTGAGACATGTTGCTTAATAAATAACTCTCTGTTAGCCCCACAGTTATGTTTGCCTCTACAGGGTAAAACATTAGGATAAGAAGTAACAATGTTTTTTTTTAATGTCCCATGAATCTTTAAATATGTGAGACTTATCATCAAAAATGTTTTAGCTTCTTGTCCACCATCTTTGGAATGAGCTCAATCTTGGAACCTCTTGATGATGTAATATGATGAAGTGATGGATTGTTTTTGTCCTTGTGAATCTTAGGTATCTGAAAGATTCATGAAATGATGGGATTTTTAAAAGTCATATATTCATTCATTTCTTTAGTAATTAATGTCTCATACAATAATTCTCAAAGCCAATAACCTACTGTACTAAAAGAAACACTGATTTTGTTTCTAGACATAGATCTAAAAAAATCAACTTTGTTTAAATATTCCAGCATTTTTACTGAAGAATCTAAATTATTTATAATGACTACCAAACCCTTTTATCAGGTTTCATGATCCTGATAGATTTCTTATCTACCAAAGCTTTTAATAATTTATTTTCAGACACAGACAAACTGTAGTATTTCCTCTGTGTCCCTCATTTTAGGAGTTATCAGTGTTTTTTTTTAATATTCATGAATTTTTTTGGGAGAGACATTTAAGTGTACTTTTGTATGTTTAAAATTTGAAATGTATGTTCCACGATATGTTTGATGACTTTAAAAATGGTTCCAGTTTAGTGCCTTTGTAGTTTTGATGAAGTTTCATGCAAAGCAGCAACAAATGCAGTTAACTTTTTTTACAAGTAATTTTTATTTGTGAAGACAGTCCATACAGCACTTTCTCTTGTGATTGTTTTTTTAATGTCCATTTTCCAGATAAAGTATTTAACATAGATGCTGGAATATTTGTCTCACCATACTGAGATTAATCATGTATGTGTGTGTGTCTGTGTGTGTGTGTCGGGGGTATATTGTGTTTTCTTTTCCCCTTTTCTGTCTTTCAGGCTCCTTTAGCCTTCTCAAATCCTTCATGGAGGTTTTTTGATATTTCTGCACAATTTTTCACTTCCTGGACACAAAAGTAATAGAGTAGAGATTGTAGTGCATTTTTTTTCATCAAAAGGCTCACTGTAAACACCAAGGCACGAGTATGCATCCACACAGGCCTAGAACTGAACAACTAGTGAAAAGGGTTAGGCTTAGTATAACATCCAGCTTTGGCTGATTGCCATTTATATAATGAATTCTTACAGGAATAACATTATTTTTGAAGTATCTACTGTCACAATGATTAAGTAACATAATTGGTATGATTTGATTAGGGCTATAGGTTTGGTCTGGTGCCACCTTTGGAGGTTAATGACACAGCTTTTTTCCAATTGTAGATTAAATCTTTATGTTATTTGGGCTTTCTCATTTTTTGCTTTGTTACTATATGCAAGTAATCTCATGGAATGTTAGTGGGTTATAGAGCCCATCTAAATAGCCGAGAGCTTTTGTCTATTAATGCAAAATATGCCTTGTGTTCTGTGCTTCAAGAGACTTGCTTATTAAAGCTGGAACATGTAAATATTATGAAATATGGTCACAATCTGGTTATGACAAAGTATTTTAGTTATCTTTACATGGAGCCAAGAAGAAGGGTTGTGGTCTTGTTAGCCTGAGGGGTCCATTTAACATCCTGCTTCATGTAATAGATCCATTGGGGTACAACCATTTGAAATATCAGGGCTCGCATAAATGAATCCCATACTGCTGAGACTCAATGGCTGAAAAAAATGGGCTAAGTTGGGGGTAAGAAGTTTAAAGGAAAAAAGCAATGTTTGGTATTTGCTCTTCTCCTGCAGTTTTAGTATTTTTTTACCATGTCAGCACTTGGTGTTATGAGTGCCCACATTTCAATAGGGATTCTTCATTTGGATTGGATTGCAATTAAACAAATATGAGCCAGGATGCAGCTAAATGTGGCATGCATATACTGTCTTCCTTGAGCCCATCGTGCTAGAGCTTAGACAATTGGATAAGTTTATCACATTTAACGATGGCATTATAATTTTTGCTGGAGACTAATATTGCATTACAGATTTTTTTTGGTGTACAAGGAAGACCTAGGCCTATTTGAGTCCTTGGATACAGAAATAGCTTCTTTTATTTCTTTATATTTATCTATTTTTGCCCCCCCCCAAGCTGATCATCAGCTGCTCCCAGTACCTTTTCCTGTCCACTGGGTCTAATAAACCTGCCTATCCTCCTTCTCTGGATGCCCTCCAACTATGTTTGGGGCCAGCTTGGAGACTGAGCCTCCTGATTTTTCCCTTACTGCCTAACCCCTCCTCCTGCACACTCACATATTGCCTAAGAGGTTGGTGTGCAATGGTCACTGAGATGTATTGTCAGTGTTTTCATGTATCTCAGCCAATGCACTAACCTCTTTGTACACAGCATATCCCAGCTCACTCCTTAAACTCAGCTAGGAGTTCTCTGTAGTCATGTGCCTAAGTGCATGCCCCTCCATTGTCCCTCCCCATGGGAAGAGTGAGATGATGTCAGGCACTCAGTCCTACTCCCTACTAACTTCTCCAGTGCCTGATATGCTAAGAAGTCCAGAAATTTGGGTCACAGCCAAGTCTTTATACCTCTGCATCACAGAGTTAGGCAAGACATTTTCAATCCTATTGTACTATGATGGGTGTGATAGATGTATTCACTAGTCTGGCCCTGGGATTCAATAACACTTACACTAAGTGTACACCATTCTGAGTGAACAGACAACACAGACAAAACTCACAGCTTCTTCCTCCTAATTTTAGTTTTGCTACAAATATTCTTGCAGCTTTAAATACTGACAGGGATTCATAAATGTTGCCACAAAGTGCAGACTACAAATACACTTAGTGTAATCTTTCTGAGTGGTTAGAAAGCACACACAATGTGGTAAGAATGTTCTTGAATACATATCATGTACACTTAGTGTAGGCTTTATAAAATCTGGCCCCCTGGGTCTGCGCAGGCATTACTGTTATCTGCTATGTCAGAGATTTTTGAGAAATGAGAGAACTACAACATCTATGAAGTCTTGCCATTTAATAATTTTTTTAAAATACTATACCAATACTAGTTTTGGATAGTATCCTTTCAGTCCCATCACTTCAGGCAGAGAAAGAGAGAGAGGCCTGTATTAAACATTGGTGGTTCAATGTCTCCTTTTGTAGTGCATATAAATTTATTGAGTGATTTCACTTCCAGTTACAGCAATGGTTTGTCAGTTGCCTGGGTGCAGGTAGTAACTGGATGATTTGGTGAGGCACATTTAGGGTTTCAGGGAAGATGGCTTTGCAGCAGTATGTACACTGCAATTAGAGGTTTAGACACTTTGCCATGACTATTTTTAATATATATATATATATATATATATATATATATATATATATATATATATATATATATATATAAGTTTTATATGCATTCTGCTCTGTTTTAATAACATTTGGGCTATGTTTAAAAAAGAAAAAATAACACATAAAACCACAGACTAAGAAAGTGAAAGGCAGAAGATCATTATTAAAGAAATTTGACATTGTGTATGTGTGGGGGTTGGAGGAGAATCGAAGTAAAAAGTAAAAGTCAGATTTTAAAAAAGTATGTTTTAGTGTATGAATAGGGTGTCAGCAGTCTAAGTAAACATTGAAAGGCAGAAGAATTTTAATAAAAGAAATTTCTGTATGGTGTTTGGGAGGGCAATTTTACTGAAAACTAATAGTCAGAAGACCTTAATTTAAAACAAAATATAATACTCAGAGAGTGTGTGTGTCAGTGTGTGTGTGCCTGTGGTGGATGGAGTTACAATAAAAGTAAACATCATATGCCTGTATTTTCTTTCTAAAGTTAATACTTCACCGACAAATTGTTTGTCGGCTTTTCCAGGAAGATACATTTAACCGATTACAGCTGAGTGATTCCTCTTACTGAAGCTTTTAGGCATCAAATATTGCTTGTTATATTTGCATCAATAATTCCCAAACTATACTACATACAAAGTATACAACGTTTCCACAATGGCAAACTCAGTTGTATTGATAGCTGACTTCTGTCTAGTGCACGTAGAGACATTAATTGTCGCTGATATAATATTATTCATATTGTAATAAATTTCATGTTTTCTAAATATCTCAACAACCAAGGAACACATGCAGAATTGCTTAGACTCATATGAAAGCTCTCAGCTAAGTGAACAAACTGCTGCTGACAGTATGTGTGTAACTTAAGTGACTGCGGTGATATTTTAAGTTTAAAAAACATTACAAACTTAGTAGTTAACATATTTATTATGACTTATAAAATTCAATTTAAGACCTAGAGCCTAAAGAATACTGACACTAAAAAAATAGTTTGTGCTGAAGGTTTTGTCATTTACAGTTCTTTAATAACCCCTGTGGTTCCAGATGTATAAACATTTGTTTGAAACATGAGGACATAATTTGATTATATCGAAATGCTTAGTTAGGCTCTACCCATTGTAAGTTACAGTGCAAACTTCCAGAGCGCTATTGGAGGGCATAAGTTAAGATGGCAGAGAGAAACAGAAGCCACATAGTCTAAAGCCGTATCTACATATTTCATCATGTGCACTCTGTTCTGGCACAAATCCACTTAGACAAGCACTTGAATTTCTCCCGCTTGCTATGGAATGGTAGTTCTGCATGTAGCATTGCTGCCTCATGGATCTTGGTTCTCTGGTTCACTTCCCAGTTGTTGTGTCTTCTGTGTGGAATCTACTTGTTCTGTATTTTATTTGTCCATTTGGGTTTCTACTGAGTGCTATTGTTTTCTTTCATATACTAAAGATGTGCCATTAGGCAAAATGATTATTCTCTGAATTATCAGAATGGATTTCCACTGCATATTCAATGACTGCAACTATGATCCTAAGAAATGTGAGAATGTAAGTGCAATTTCAGGGAAATATATTTACTAACTGTTAAACTCCCATATAGGTTCATAGGTTTATATGTACTTACTAAGCTATTGATCAGTGAAGATCTTTAGAAGTCTAGCATTACATTTCCATGAAATGTTTAGCACTTGTAATTTAAGCATGAGTAATCCAGAACCAGGCAGAATAGTTGCATGTTACCTCTATCCATAAGGGACAAGGTTGTTAAACCAGGGGTGATTTTATAGTTTCCTACTCATTTGTCCAGATTATGTTTGATTAGTGTAAAATAATTACTTTTTTTTATGAACAGGAAGACAATTCCAATGAAATGATATTCTTTGTGATACATATCTATCTCTCTGACATGTTCTGTTTATGTTGTAGAGGAGATTAAACTCTCTTGAATGGTGTTTATGCCATTATTGGACTTGCAGATCTTCAGTAGATCTGAGAGGATAAGGTTTGTTGAGGATCTTTACGCAAGGCAGAGATCAACCCTCAGTAGATTGTGTGATTATGAGAAGAGAGATAAGACTTTAAGATGGGCAAGGTGGTTTTTATGATTTAGGCCTTTGGTTTTTTTGATGAGAAAGCATTGTGGTCATTCAAGTTGTGTTCGAGAGAAATATATCAAAAGAGGCATTATACTCAATGATTGTACTAATAAGTGCCGGATATAGTAAAATGATAACATCCCAGGATCTAGACTCTATACTCTTACTAATAAGCTGTGCACTGAAGAAGGACTTTCTTACAGTAGATAATACAGGGTACTTGAAGGGCAGTTTGTTATCTACAGAGGTTCACAGATCTAACTAGCAGACTGTTTTTTAGGGGTGTGCTGTTGATGTAATAGTTAAGGGGGTTATCATGCTTGCCAAAGGAAGCAGGTCTTTCCCTCGTCTCTCAAATACAGTGATCTTGGAGTTAGTATATCTAAGACACAGGGGTGTGGGGGTGCAACTAGCACATCAGAAGTGCAGGTGGCTTGCCCCTCTGTGAAAAGACTTTTTAGTGTGTTACAGTGAATTTCAAAGTTCGCTGCTACATATGTAGAATCATATGTTCATTTTCATGGTTTTGGGACTCTCATTAGGGAGTCTTGTACTGCTGATAAGGAGCCTACCAGAAAGCATGTGTCCAGTATGTGAATATTCAAGTGAATATGTGGATGCATTCTGCAGTGGGCTGATGTTCTGCCTAGCACTGGTTCTCTGCCTTGTTATCATTGTTTGCTTAAGATACGATTTGGCTTCCTTGCATACCTGAATAGGATAAGAAGTAGGTATCAGAGAATGAGTGAATGAGTGAATGAGGGAGTTGCTTGAATGTAAGTAGTGCAGCAGACAGGGCAGTAGGTTGGGGAGGAGTGTGTTTTAGGTACTTTAACCCACAGACAGGCATGACTAAAGGACATGGACAGTGCTTAGAACTCCAGTCTGTACCGTTTGTCTTCTGATATTTCAGTCAGCCCGTGCTTCCTACTGTTATTTTTATACCAACTTCTTCTCCCATGTATCTTTCTCGACTCAATCTTTCTCTTATTCCTTTTGCTCCTTTTTATTATTTTTACCACCCTTTAATGTATTTACTGCTCTTTTCCTCCCACTTTACTATTGCCACCAGTCGCAATTTACACGAAACTGTACTGATTTACAGCATTTAGTCCTATCTTCTACAGCCACCGAAATTGCACATTTTTACAGTATTTCTATTTGGTTTGGTGGTACTTCTCTGTTGTCTAATCATTGAAAAGCAGACACAGAACTGCTCTTTGCTTTTCTTTTGATTCATAGTGCTACACCATCGGCTGATCAGACCTGCAGGGATATGAGCTGTTCCTCAGAGCCAGTCTTTAACAGGGTCACTCCTGATTGGTTGCTACTGCAATGGATAATTACAGCGCCAGAAATGAATAGAATATAGAATATAGATTAGTACTAGGCTAACTGTCCTTATGGACCATTTTAAGCCTAGCTAATTACCCCCTGTGAGAATCAAACCCTGCACCTTGAGTCTGTAAGGTAAACACCTTAACCATCATGCCAACCCTCCCACCCGTACAGAGTATGCTGTACAGAAAGTCACATGAGTGGGCGGGTTGCCATTATTCTCATCTTTTTTCCTATAGAAAAGAGCTGTTGCCAGTTCTTTCACATTGTTCTGCAGTACATGAATCTTTGATCAAGAAGGCAAAACGTTTAGATTCACAAGACAGTAAAGCAAAGACATAAGCCACCAGCTTGGCAGAACAGTTATGAGGGCAATATGAAGGTTGTGGAAATCTGTAATAATTCTTATCTTTAGTTTGTGAACTAATACTTTGTTTGTGGGGGCTAAGCTTTTTTGGGATACCTTGTGGCTTTAGTTGACAAATTCTCAATAAAGCCACATTTGATAAAGCTACTTTATACAAAATAATATGTGTTGCGTCTTCCGTTTGCTTGCATATTTTAATATAAATCCGTATTATGTAGCTATGATGACTAAATGAGGCAAATTTTATAAAGGAAGGCAAAATTAAAGTAACAAAATTCAGTAAATGGAAATGACTACTATATGATTTGAAGATAATGAAGCTTAGTTATTGTGTCAGTTTAAGTTAATGGAATCAAAGTAATGTCATTTTTAAATAAGTACCAAGAACAGAATCAGATTATTATTATTATATCTTGTCTTATATCACTCATGCTGTGGTATAAATAGATGGTAAAATACAAACTAAAGATTTAGCAGCACAGTTCAAGGAAAATCATAATGTAAATTACTATCTAGAAAATGAGTGTACGACAAAGAGAAAATGTAGAAAATTATAGCATCAGAGGAAATAACAATACTGAACAGCACATACTTCTTTTATGTCATTTGTTATGCAGTGGGGAGACCAGCTATTTTACATTTGTTCACTGATGTCCATAATTCTGACAACAATGCGGACAAAATGCATGATTTCCACAACACAATTACCTCTAAGAATTTTGCATATACCTTGGAAACTATAAAGTTGCAAAGTCTAATGGCAAGGACCAAAGCACCCGCTAGCTTTACTGGTGACTCAGATTTAAACAGTGTCCAGTGCCTAAGACCCATCTATGTGAGGCAAACATGAACATGAATCTATCTTCTTTAGGGAAGGAAATGAGTTATGTTTGATGTGATACTGAACTTGGATGGTGATGGTAATTGAGAGGACTACAGACAGGGATTATAGATATCAAGACAGGGGTGTAGCAAACAATTTCCATTGTGTACTCACAAGGTCTTAGAGCTTCATCCCTTGGACATCTATCACTTAAAAATGGACACATCTCTCAAAATGCTGCCCACCCCCCAAGCACTTAATAAATGTAAGTAACATTTTCAGCTGTTCCTCTAAAACTATTGGTTTTAGATTAGCAATATTGCACCTGTTGTTGGAGGCATTCATTTAGACAGTTGTAGACATAACATGACCTGAAAAAATAGCCATATTGATGGAATGCTCAGAAGAAAAAATGTACTCAGTAGAGTACAAAGTATATGCCTGGCTAAGGATCTACTTTGCATGCTCAAAATCCCAAATACTCTAACATTCTTGCGGAAATAATGAAAAGTAAAACCCCGGACCATGCATTTTTCACAAGGCAAGTAAACAGTTGCCAAAGATTTCATGAAAACACATCGTAGTATCTGAAACCCCGCTAGGTGCGGGGTTATTATAATCTCTAGTACTACATCAAGCTGCATCTGCAGTAGGAAGAGTGTAGCTTATTACTATTTCCGTGGCCATGCTGTGTGATATCTTTGGCTACACCCCTTGACTACATCATTCCTGACCATGCCACATGATATCGTTTTTGGTCACACTCGTCTCACCTTGTACACCTCAAAGGTGGCAAATCTCCCCACATATTATTTACCCTCACCATCAGTTACCAATCATCCAGTTTTCTTCTACCATTCCACAGTTTCTAATAATTTAGTTCCATATTTTGAGAATTCTAACATAGGTTTTGCTTGTATCCTTTATAAACAATGCCTACAGATTATATTCATTGTTTCTACTCTTATGATATTTATATCATAAGATAAAACAGTTATCTTGAATTTACCACTCCTTCCTGATCTCAGCTTTTCTTGCTGTAAACACACATAATTTTCTTAATAATTACGTTGCAGGATAAAAAAGTACAGCTAGTTTGAATGTTGAAACCTATTTTTGAGATACAGTTAGTGGACTCCTCACACCTAATTTGCAGGTATAGTAAAAATCTTATTCGTTTGGTATGTCTCCAGGTGGCTGAGATCAATTCCTTTGAGTATCAAGTTACCAAAATCAGAAGATGCTAAGAAACTGAATGCTGATGGCTGTTTCCCATAGGAAATCATTGCTGTTGCAGTTTCTTTATAAGTGCCAGCACTGATTGTTTTGGGAGATATCACCCTTCTTTATGTACATGCAGCCATGGAGCTTGCATATATCTATTTAGGGGGTGTAGGTTTGCTCCCTACATTGGGAAGTGCATGGGGTTTGCAAAAACACATTTAAATCTTCTTCCTTTTGGTATTTTGTGCATTAGTATTGACAATGGGGATCCTTGGCATCTTGTTGGACCATCTTGTTGAACCAATGTTTACATTTACATCATCTTGTAAACAGTTTAGTTTCTCAGTATTTATTAGGTTTTACATATTATTTTATATTTTCTAATTCAATATTCTTATCTAAACGTAACACTGAAAGTCTTGGTAAAAAATAAAAAGATTTAATTATTTCAGACTCACTTTTTCTGACGGACACATAATAGGTAATATGCTTAAATTATCACTTTCCCATTGGCAGCCAAACATTTCTGTCCACTTTCTTCTCATAGTACAACAGACCAATCTGTTTTATTACCTTTTTTTTTTAATTCAAAATTGTATTAGTTTTAAAGAATGCTAAATGAAAACTAAGAAAGTATTATTGAATGTGAATATAAATTGTATAATGAGTCAGAGTTCCAATTTTATGTGTGTGTGTGTGTGTGTGTGTGTGTGTGTGTGTGTGTGTGTGTGTGTGTGTGTGTGTGTGTGTATACATATATATATATATATATATATATATATATATATATATATATATATATATATAAGCAAAAAGGGAGTACTAGTTGTACAGGAATGACTGTTGTCATAACGTCTAATGTAAGATAAGTGTCAAAGATCAATTTGCATTCATATATAAAATAAGAAAACAGTATTCACACTGCTATTGCTTATTTAAACCATGGTTTGTTTAAGTAAAAGCAAGAGATGAGCACTTTTGCCCTTGTCAGAGCTTAATCAGATCTAAATTATTAGTAACATGTAATATATACTTTTCTATTTTTCATATAAAAAGACATGCAAATTATGCTGAAGAGATTAATCCAAGAGCACCTAAACAGATCGCATTCAATGACAGTGACTGGAGCAGTGGTACATACAGAGTTTGCATTTTATTGTGATTGGTGCTGTTTACTCCTTATCTAAGGAAGTATAAAGTCTCCGTTTATCTGGCTACTCATCTAACAATGTAAGTATCTAGCCGTGTGTGTGTGTGTGTGTGTGTGTGTGTGTGTGTGTGTGTGTGTGTGTGTGTGTGTGTGTGTGTGTGTGTGTGTGTGTGTGTGTGTGTGTGTGTGTGTGTGTGTGTGTGTGTGTGTGTGTGTGTGTGTGTGTATATATATATATATATATATATATATATATATATATAGATATATATATATATATATATATATTAGCACTGCAAGAGAAGATGTTGGTCATACATATTCACATTGGCTACCATCTGTGGATGTAGCAGTGGACTGGCTCCATAAATGGCTTGTCACCCCTGGCAGGGGAGCCAGATAAAACATAAAGTGTTCCAGTGTGTGATTAAGTCTGTACAAGCAATCTCACATATGGATATGCACTTCCATAGGTCATCATTCACACCCTGCGTCACCATCATCATCTCTGTCATGGCTATAGCAGTACTAGCCTGCACCTCCGCAATGGCCCTGCACATACACTGGGTTGAGATGATACATCATCCTTGATGAGGAGGGTACCCTGTCTCTAGTGAGCTGAGCACCCTCCCTCCCCCCGACTGGACTTCTCTGCTCATGAGTGCAAGGGGCAGAATCTGACATCTGTCCGCTAGAGGCTAGTACACTTTCTTGATTAATATTTTCCCCATTAATCTGACATCCTTGTAAGTTATGGGCAGCCTGGGTATCTGCAGACACAGAGGATATATCCACAATCTGAGCTGGGGATGCACTGCTTACTTTCCCTGTGTCCAACACCAACTCATCCCTACCATCATTACTGAAGACTGCAAATTCTCCATTATCCGGAGGAGGCAGTTCCACAGTAGTAGTGCTGGATAAAGAATCTCCCGTGCATATACGAAAACACAAACTATCCAGTGTAAGTATGGCTCAACACCACAAGTGTACATGCAACTGAGTTTTACAAATATAAACATAATAAAATGTAAAAGGTTCATAGGTTTATTGGTGTATACTAGGTGAACGACAGATAGGGCCCTTAAAGCCTAGTTGTGTAACCCAAGTATAATCCACACATTTGATTTATCTTTGACTTATAGGGGGTAATTTACTGACTGCCTCTGTCCATCAGAGACATAGGAGCCAGACTGAGGATGAATTTTTGATTACCCATCCACAGGTTCAAGTTGTGCTTAAATAGGGTTAAGGAGGAACTTGCTTCACACTGAAGGGGAGCCAATTCCAGAGATTGAGAATTCTCTGAGAAACATATCTGCCTCTTCAACATGTCATATTTATATCGCAAGCAAAATTTAGGGCTTTTAGTCTAGTAGTTCTTATGCTGCTTGTTTTAGGATGTGCAAAAGGTTCATAAAAACAGGGACCAGGGATGCCTTGTGGCAGGCAAAAATCACCTGTCAGAACTCTGTATGATACCAAGTAAAGAGACATGGCTTTAAGATGATTACTGTAGGATGCTGTGTCTGCTCCCTGTACTCTTTTTGTAAGGAACCTTTGTGGACATTACAGTTCTTGCATATGTCTGGTCAGGTAAATACCAAATGGGGCATGACACTCTATGATGGGCCCGATGAAGGCCAAGTACAGTGGTATGATGACCTTTCTGGACCTAGATACCATGTCATACCATAAGTTGTGCAACATAGAAGGATTTTCTTACTACCTTGGACACATGTTGGCCAAAGGCTAGGTTACTGTCTACATGATAGTGAGTCAACTTTTAAGGGAGCCTCATTGATAACATAGTTATCTGGGTTAGCAGACTTCCCAGAAAAGTACTATAATGCATTTCTTTGTACTGAGTTTTAAGCCATGGCTTTGGCACAAAGCGTTTGTCTTTATAAGACATTCCTGAAGGGTGTTCTTGTCTTAGGGAAATTCAGTGGCTGCTCCAGGTTTGCAATCATTTGCAAACTTGGTGAGCCGAAGTACTTTTGACTTTGGTTTTGACATTCGAGAAGTAGATGACAAAGAAGAGTGGACCTAGCATGAAGCCCTAGGGGACTCCACTGGTGACCGGCATCTTTATGGAAGTAGCATCACTGATTCTAACCTCCTGGCTCCTATCAGTGAGCTAGCTAGATATCCAGTGCATTATAAAGAGATTTATACCTAGTTCTGTAAGGTTATTGACAATCCCAAGTGGGGTATCGTATTAAATGCCTTAGCTAGATCTAGGGAGGCAGTATGGACAGTTTTCCTGTCATCCATTGCCATAATGACCTTATCAAAGAAGTCCACCAGATTTACTAGGCATGACCTTCCTTTGACTAAGTCAAACTGGGATGGATCTGATGTCTGGAGGTCTCCTATGCCATTGTTGATAATTACCATGATAAATCTTTCCATGGCTTTGCAAATAAGACTAGTCAGACTAATGGGTCTGTAGTTTCCCAAACCTGTTGAAATTCCTCCATTATGAGGGGAGATGGCCATTACAGTCCTCCATTCATGTGGCACAAAGCCTGTTTTAAGACTATAATTAAATGATCACTCCAGGGGTGTTGATAACTCATATTTTAGACTATTTAGGAGGCATGCTGGGATGTTATTGGTGCCCCGTCAGGCTGTGTTCTTGAATTAATGAGTGCAGCCAGTGCATGCTGTATGGTTATAGTTGGAGTGGTTATGTTTACGTGTATTATTGGTGGGAACATTGGAGGTAAGAGGGGTGTAAAGTTGGAACTGAATTTGTCTGCTAACAGGTTTTCTATATTGCTAGGTTCAGTGAATGTGGCACCATTAACCACTAGTTCAGTGCATTTTTGTTTTCTAACCTTGAGAGGTCAGACATAGCTGTAGAAGGTGATATGGTTATCTTTCACCTGGTAGAACATCTAAACCTCAGAGTTGGCTTTGCTTGACCCAATTATCCCTCTTAGTTGCCTATTTACTTTGATGAGAGAGTTTTTATCTTTATGGGAATTACCCTTCCTGATATTTTGCTGTATTTTTTTTCATTTATTGTATATCCTGTTTGATTTGGGGTACCACCAGGGTAGTTTGTTTCTAGGGTAGCTCTGTGCTTACTACTGGTAGGTACATTAGCCTATATGCAGCCATTGACATGGTTGTACAACATTTCTTAGAGAAATTCAGCATAGGCTGATGTGTTCTAGGGGTTTGGAGGGACACTGAATTTTGACAAACCATTAATTAATAACAGGTAATTTGCCTTCAAATAGTTCCTTTTATTGGTTTTAATGGGACTATGGTGTTGATTTTAATTTTGAAGGAGACAGCTTTAAGGTCAGACCTTACCATGGAGGACAAGACATTGGAGGGAATGCAGGAGGGAATGCAGCATTTTCCCATTTTTATGAGAACGAAGTCTAGTATGTTTGAGCATCTAGTGGGTGTATTCCCTATTTAGTCAAGGTTGTATGTATTTATGAAGTCCAGGAATCTCTGTACCCATAGATTGGAAGCCATGTAGGATTCCCAATCTATAGAGGGTAGGGCATTAGGTTGGATGGTGTCTCCAGTAGGTCCAGTTATGCATTGTGAGCTTTTTGGGAAATGGAGGGTGATATACATCTGTCTAGGATGTGGTATGGTATTTTGTCTATGGTGATCTGCACATGGAACAACTCGAGTAGGTCATCCTGTTTGACCACCCTAGAGGTATGCTTGTTACTGATGTATATTGAGACACTTCCATCTTTTGCCCTTGTCTGTGCAGCTAATGATTTAAAAGTGTGGAAGGCACTGAAACCTTGCACTGCTGGGGTACTCTCTGCCTTTTTAAACCATGTCTCAGTAACTGCACAGATATTTATATTCTTGCATGTGAGGAGGACTTAAGGGTGTGTAGTTTTTTCCTGGCATTGAGGTTCATTTGGGTTGATTTTGCTATGCTGGTAGGTATGTCAATTTGGCATTGCCTAAAAAGGCACTATGGGGGTGGACAAAGCCTTAGCCAGTATTCAAAAGCCTAGAAGGGAAAGGTGCAGACCATCCCCATCCTTGGCAAAGTCATGTGATCTGTTGACCATGTCCTCCCAAGCTGATAAATATTGGATCCTCTTAGACTGACATCATAAAGACAGACAGTTGTTGAAATCAGTCATTTTGGCTCATATTGTGGTATCATTCTCAGTGATGGTAATATGCTGCTCAGTGCCAGGCTCATACCAGCCTGAGACACATAGTCTGAAAGCTCTACAATGTCTCTCTTCATATAGTCCAGAGAGGTACATCTCAGGTTCTTTACACTTACGAGGACTATGATGCAATCATACTGGTACCTGTGGGGTAATGACTTGAGTATATGCACGATTTGGTGGATCCTATCTCTAGAGAAGCGACTAACAATTATCTTCTCCTTGTTCAGCCTGGTTAGACGGGTACTAGTATATCGTTCAATCAATTATCATATGATGAAAGTCCTGGAAAGTGTGTTTTCTTGCCTTAGGGGCTTAGTGTTTGGGGCTCCACTGACAGAGACAGTATGTGTGGTGTTAGGTTTTGCTTTTTCCCCCCTGAGTGCCTTTGGGCTTGCTGAAACATAACTTTGACAGCAGATGGTCTCGGTGATCTTTATTGTTTAGAAGAATTGCTTTTAAGTGGTTTCAACAACCTGATGCAGACTTGTATGTGAGGGTGTAGCCTCCTGAGTCAGTTTGTAAGTACACCTCTCACATACTGTGTCTGTTTCTTTAAGGATTAAGTAGTTGCCAGTAAACATGAGACAACTGCTACATTGTCTCAAGATGCCCATATCCGCCAAGATGGCTACAGAGAAATTAAAAAATTGCAGATACATAATCTTGAGTCCTTTGATATGTGACATACAAGGGGATGGTGTATTTGGATTAGAAGACTATTAAGGGTGCTTTGTTAGTGCATATTAATAATGGTGCTTTATTATGGCAGATTAAGCTAAACAGAACTAAATTCTACTAACTTTAATGTTTATGCAGTACAGAATTCCAGTAAATCTGTAGGTACTGTCATTCAAGGCCCAACCAGCTACTCTAAGCGTGTTGACACACAAAATATTTGCACTATATTGCAGCTTTACAGGTTACAGTTTTATGAACTGTTCTACAGAGAAAATTTACTTTCTAGGTGTTTGCTACTGTACAGGGTACTGCTAACCCATGCACACATGCAAAATTTATTGCAGCACAGAAAAAAAAAACAGAAAACTAAATAATGAGCCCTCTGGCCAATAAAATGAATACACTGTGAGTCGTTTTGTGCATTTCCTATCTCAGACAGACCAGGCAAATACTTTCTGCCACAAGATGAATAAACCCAGTTCTCTTGATGTAAAAACACAGCAGAAGAGAACCACAAGTGCAGTGCTAAGACAAACTGCTTAAACAACTAGTTGGAAACCCCTTGCTAAAGGCAATTTCTAGACACTAACAGTAAGAGGAAGAACATTTATTTTTAAATTCAGTGAAATGTACAAATAAAAGCAGAAAAAAGTGATCACTGAAAATAATCTGTGTGTGATTTAGCAATCAAAGTACTTAACTTTCCCCTGGATGGCACTGGATATAAATGAAACACTTCTGGAATGTAGACTACAAGTACAAGCTTTGCTGAGCTCTAGGAAAATAAACAGGAGACAGTATATAGTAAAGGAAGTTTACTCAAGAACAATACTTGTTTTCTGGGTGGACACAGTATAATGGGTCTATGGAAAACAATGGGTGGTAAGAGTACATAAATAGTTTATATAACAGTCAATAGTAATAAAAGAGGAGAGGGAAGGACTTTGGAATATATATAATCATAAGGGGTGGAGGGTAGAGACACAACATTGTAAAACAACCACAGCAGAAGGGTGGCAGAGTTGGGAAACTTTTCAAGGGACAAGCTGGCTAGCTACAGAAGCTAGCAATCAAATAAAGACAATACTGGAGATCTTTCATAATCTTCAGTTTAACCTGTTAGTGGGAGATTATGCAGCCACAGAATGCAAGCAGAATATAAAAGCACTGAAGCACAATCTGGAGTAGAGACATTTTTCTCACAACTGAATTTATACTGCAGTTTAAGGCACCAGAATTTACTAGTAACACTGTTTATGGAAAGAATGCAGTAATAAATTATTAAGATGCAAATCCGGTAATAAGAGTATACAGTTCTGCCACAAATGTGAATTAAACAAAAGGCTTTGGCTCAGCAGGGTTTAAAATACAAACAGATAGCTTTCACAAGTAATTCTGCTTGTGGACATAGAAGTAAAGAATAGCTCAGATCTCTGAACAAACTAAAAAATACAATCAGATAGAACACAGCAGAAAAGTACAAAGTAGTATCACCACATAGGCCACTGTAAGTGCACTTTAATATTTAAGCAGAATTGAAATTATTAAAATAATTTAATTCTCTTTCCTTTTTTGAAAAACTAGTTACTTACAGTTCCACACCTCTCCAAATCTTGGATAAAAGGCACTGGGTTGGGGAGGCTCTGTGCTAGAAATAGGAGCTAGCTAGGGAGCTAGTATAAAGTATAATAATGCCCTACATGCATACAATGTGTAGATGGCTACAAATGTTAAACTCCTGAAATACCTGTACACTATACGAAAGACATATATAAAAAGTTTGATAGTGACCAAGGGTACAGTGGAGTCACAGTCATTGATACATAGACCTGCATACTTGGGGCATCTCCAGTGGATTATCTTCAGGGCTGTGCAGTTCTGTCCCAACATCCAGTATCACAATGTGGAACTCTATTGAGGTGACAGTCCCTTTGACAGAGACCAGGAAGTCCTGCATCTCCAAAAGAATTAGTACACTTGATGACTCCCCACCTGTTGCCCATTATTATCATGCCAGGAGTTGTGCCCTTTTTTGGGCACTGCACGTGTTATCACTGTGCACTATTCTACAACTGCAGTCTTGGCTCGCAACTGTATTAAAGTTATAAAGTTATTAAAGTTGGAGACAGTATCTTCCTAGACACGGGCAATGTATGACTGGTCAGATGCATGCAGGTCAAGGAGCTGTTATCCATTAAGACAGAAGGCCTAGAGTAACATCATTCTCTGCTCTGGAGAATGGAGAGATGAAGGGGTCCAAATGGAAAGATGAGGGGGTCCAAATGGAGAGATGAAAAGTCAGCAAGCAAAGGAAAGTAGTAGTGCTGAAATTGAATTCATCCTCAAGTCTTGGTGAGTACCTTCACTAGGTGGAAAGTGTTTTCACAAAATGTCACCAAGGCAACACTGATATATAGAATGCATTTATATAGCATATATCATGGACAGAAGTAGGACAAAAACTAAAAAAGATAGCTGGGTGCACACGACCCAGGATAAAAAAGTGCCTAATCCTGGTAGGTGCACTGGTGCCAGGACTGGAAAAGATGACAGTGTAGAATCTTCAAAATACAGAAACATTCCTACAATGGGGTCAGGCCCAGGGAGAGATGGCCCCCCTGTTGTAGAAGGAAGTAGCAGTCCACAAAAATTACAAAAACTTATAGGCCAAAGAAGAACCATAAAGACGATAAAGTGGACTATTGAGGATAAAAAAGAAATTATGTGTTGTTACTATTATGCAAAAAGCCCAGAATTTCCAGATACAAGATAAACAAAATGATTAAGAGAGAAATTAGAAGAAAGTAAAATACTTTTACAGAAAAAACTGTCAGAAACCTCAAATGAAAATTTGTGTTTACTAATACAACAGATTTGTGAGAAACAGTATATAGATTAAGAAACTTTAATCTGTTTGGAAAAAGAAGCATCTGAGGAAGTGCGAAAATATAAACAACAAAACCTAGAGATATTTGAAAAGTATAAAAAAGAAATATGGACATGGGAAAGAAAGAGAGCTTTGTTATGGTGCAATATTTATGCAAAGGAGAAAGCTAAATTAATCAATGTAAAGAAGGCAGCCCCAAAGATATTCGATGAGAAATACAGGCAAAGGTATCCAGATATGGAAAATTTCACAATAAAAAATAATATCACAAACATGGAATGTAGAAAAGAAGATCAGTAAAGTAGAAGTTAAAAAAACAGAAGATGAAGTTGTGGAGTGCCTGCAAAGTCAAGGATTTGATGTAGAAAGTCTAACACAGGTTACATCACAGCAGGATGGAGTGAGTCCTCAAAGCAGGGAGAAACAGGGAGATCAGGAAACATCTGAAGAAGAAATATGGACACGGGAAAGAAAAAGAGATTCAATATGGTGTATTATACCATGACCCCCCCCCATTAATATTCCAAAACGTGCACGCTGATTGGTTAGCGTGCACGTTGTAAATTGACTTATACTAATGGAAAAAGATCCGGTCGCCCAGACTTTTTCCATTAGTATAAGTCTTTTTTAAAACACTGTCTCGCTATGTTAAAGGAGTTTAACATAGTGAGACAGGTTTAAAAAAAGCAACGGAGATCTCCGTTGCTTTTTTTAAAGCTGTTTCACTATGTTAAACTCCTTTAACATAGTGAGGCAGTGTGTAAAAAGCAATGGAGATCTTGTTTTCTCCATTGCTTTTTTTTAAACCTGTCTCGCTATTTTAAATGGGTTTAACATAGCGAGACAGCTTTAAAATAAGCAACGGAGATCTCTGTTGCTTATTTTAAAGCTGTCTTGCTATGTTAAACCCATTTAACATAGCGAAACAGTTTGTAAAAAGCAATGGAGATCTTGCTTTCTCTGTTGCTTTTTTCAAAACTGTCTCGCTATGTTAAATGGGTTTAACATAGCGAGACAGCTTTAAAATAAGCAACAGAGATTCTCCGTTGCTTATTTTAAAGCTGTCTCGCTATGTTAAACGCATTTAACATAGCGAAACAGTAAAAAGCAATGGAGATCTTGCTTTCTCCATTGCTTTTGCCCACAGCTCTGATATACTGCGTAGGCATACACATGCGCAGTACATCAGAACTGCCGCAGAATACCAGACAGTCTGCTGCGGAAGGGCAGCAAGGAGGCATTATAAAATGCCATTGTTTAAGAAAAGTAATTATTTTTTTCTTAAATAATGTCATTGTATAATAGCAATAACACACGCCTGGGTGTGGGTAATGCTGGATTTACCCATGGTTGGCTTTGTTTGGCCACTCGGGCTTTGCCCTCGTGACCAAACCACACCAACCGTGGGTAAATCCAGCATTACCCACACCCAGGCGTGGGTTATTGCTATAATATTTATGCAAAGGAGAAAGCAAAACTAACCAATACAAAAAGAGCAGCACCAAATATATTTGAAGAGAAATACAGACAAAGGAATCCAGATATGGAAAACTTTACAATACAAAAAATAAGAAAAGAAAGAGGAAAAGTAGAAAATAAGATTAGTAATGGAGAATTTAAAGAAATAGAAACTGAGGTTGGAGTACCTGCAAAGTGAAGGATTTGGTGTAGAAAATCTAATTCAGAAAGTACCACAACAGGATAGAGTAATGGATATCCAAATTATGGGGAA
Organism: Protopterus annectens; assembly: GCF_019279795.1. NCBI lineage: Eukaryota > Metazoa > Chordata > Ceratodontiformes > Protopteridae > Protopterus > Protopterus annectens. Next base: position 1,056,982,052 of record NC_056744.1, on the reverse strand, counting down.
ACCAGTGGAACAGGAAGCAATTAGTCAGGTGCCATATGAAGATAATTTGTAGCCTTCACAGGAAACCAGTATAAATGTTCACTTGAAGCTAGACAGCAAGGGAAGAAACAGAAAACTGTGGAAACTCTGATGCAGTCAATGTTGAGGAGTGATAGGCCAGTTAGTTCCCATATGATAGAGCAACAGACAGCACAGGATGAAATTGATGAGACTGTGTCACAGGAAGATATGATAGGACCTTCTATAGAATGTGTGCAGGAACTGGAAAACAAGGGATGTGCCCTCAGTTTGGAAGAAAATGAGCTAAGAAGAATTGGTTGATTTAATAGACATGGACAGATATATCAAGATCAATGAAAGAAATAGACTGCAGAAGGTTAATAAAACCCAAAATGTCAGAAGTCTGATAAAACAAATGAACACAGTAATTTGGACTGTTCATAGAGATCCATGCGATATAACAGAAGTAAACAGGATATATTACTGTGAAGCTAAATTAAAAACTGATAAAGTTCTACCACTAGAACACAGGGTAGTGAGGGAAAGGAAAGGGAGAAATCGAATACCATCATGGAAGTATCAAATAGAGAAAATTATAAAGCAGTTAAGACAAGAAGTGTCACTGTTAGAAAACTATCGAAGAGGAATAGATCAACAAAAATACTAAGAAAGATAGATGTGATAAAAGCAATTCACAGCATTAGAACATACCAGGATCTATCATGCACTATTGCAAATAACAAACTAAAATTTTCAGCACAGGTGGAAAAACTTAGAAGATACAAAGATAAATATAAAGGAAAAGTGCAAAAATATGCAATTTATTGATGATGCAAAAAGGTTTTATAGAGAACTGGGAAATAAAGTAACAGGATTTAAAAGACTGCCAAAAAAAGAAGAAATAGATACATTTTGGAGAATAATCTATGAAGATCCTGTGGAACATAACAAACATGCTAAATGGATGGAAGACGTAAAAGAAAGAGTAAGAAGTTTAAAGGTACAGGATATGAAATGTCATGAAGTAACAGCTAGAGAGATTGAAAAAAGTTAAGAAAAGCCTCTAATTGGAAACCAGGCCCAGATGCAGTACCTAACTTCTGGTTAAAAGTCCACGAAGGAAAAAAGAAACAGCAGCAACAACCACCACTTAAAGCAACTGTTTAATGATAAAATAAAACAATAAAATATCTGGAAAAATGTATGAAATTAACATCTTTGCACGAAGATTTAGCCATAGTAAGAACTATTTATATGCACACCCAGAACAGACACCAACCTGGCTAACAACAGGAAAAACAATGCTCCTACTTGAGTGAACCTGCAAGCTGCCCAAAAATTATAGACCAATAACTTGTCTTCCGATGACGTATAAACTATATATTGGAATTGATGCCAACAGAGTTTATAGTCATTTAAAAGAAAACTCAATTATGGCAGTAGAACAAAAGGGCAATAAAAGAAAGTCATATGGAACAAAGGATCATTTGTTGTTAAATAAAGTCATAGTGGAGAACTGTAAAAAGCGGAAGAATCTAAGTATGGCATACTGATCGACTACATTACAGTGACCATGAAACAGTGGCAGATCACTTTGCAAATAAGCCATGATAAAGGACAAATTGTTATCCCATTGATAAAAATTCAAAGGGAGATATTCCAGGGTGACTCTCTGTCACTGTTACTATTCTGCCTTGCCTTTAATGCATTAAGCTGTTTACTCAACAGCTTAGGCCATGGCTATAATCTGGCTCCTAGAAAACAACAAAGTGTAAAGACTTCTCACCTTCTCTTTGTCGATGATTTAAAACTGTATAGCTCATCAGATGAGCAACTGAAAGCACAACTGCAAGTTGTCAAAACTTTTTCAAATGATATAAGAATGTTATTTAGTCTTGCAAAATGTGCAAAAGCAACCTTTAAAGCAGGAAAACTCCAACACCAGGAAAATATCAGTTTGGGACAAGAATGTGATCTAAAAGAACTTGAGTAAGAAGGCGTGTATAAATATTTGGGAATTGATGAAGGATAACAATAAAACACAAACAAATGCAAATAAAACTTAATAAGGAATACTTCAGAAGACTTAAATTAATCCTGAAAACAGCACTGACATCTAGGAACAAAATCCAAGCTATAAACCACTCTGATCTTTCTGTCCTAACTTACAGTTTTGGAGTGATTGACTGGCCCCAAAATGTGCTGGATAGATTAGATAGGAAAACAAGAAGGATGCTTCATGCTCACCAAATGATTTCTAAAAATTAGTGCATAGCAAGATTATATATTCCCCATTCTGAAGGAGGGATGGGCATCCTTGAAAATGATTATAGCTATAGATCTTAAATCGTGGGACTCCACATATATCTGCTAACCTCACAAGACCAAAACATAGTGAAAGTTTTGAAACATGAGGAGAATAAATCTAAGATGATGTCTCTGCTTAATCTAGCAGAAGCTTAATGACATCACGCAGGAATGGAAATCAAACCAGAAGTAGATAAAAAACAGGCAGCAACTGAATGTGCCAAAAAACAAAAGAAAGAATATAAGGTGAAGGATCAGATGAGAAGACAAGAAATGTGGAAAAAACATAAATATAGTTGCAAGTATAGAAAACTTCTGGAAGAACCTCATGTTGATCAGGAATGAACACAGGAATGGTTAAAGAGAGGCAAATTCAAACCAAGAGATGAAAGGTTAATATTGGCAGCCCAAGATAGTGGGCTGTGTACACATTGGTTTATAAAGTCCATTGAACATGTGGGAGAAACAGACAAATGTAGGTTTTGCAAAACCAACTTGGAAACAGTTGCACGCCTTGTTGCTGGTTGTGACATACTAATGGCAGAAGGACTGTATTATACTGAAAGCCATAATAATGTGGCAAGACTGTTGCAATGGGGATTGTGCAAATGTTATGGTATTGAAGTGGCTGAAAAACACTGGAAACATGAGCCACAAAGCATCATAGAAAATGAAGAAGTCTGTATCATATGGGATCATCCATTACCAACAGTTCAAAAGACAGATGCTAGAAAACCGGGTATAGTCGTCTAGGAAAAAAAGACAAGAGTAGCATTGATCATTGAAATTACCACACCCAGTGACTACAGTGTCTTGCGTGCAGAGAGACACAAAGTCATAAAATATCAGGATCTGCAAGCAGAAATGAAAGCAATGTGGAAGAAAGATACCCAGATGGTTCCAATAGTAGTAGGAGCAATGGGTCTTATAAAAATGAATTTACAATCGTACTTAGATATGTTACCAATACATGTAACTCCATATGAACTGCAGAAGGAGTCATTACTGGGCATATTGCAGGTGCTGCAAAGAACACTACTGGCTACTTCAAAGATTGAAACAATACTAAATATGGTCTGGTATGTACTACTAACCTCACCACTCTCCTCGACCAATGAGTAAATATAGAATGAAACTAAAAACTAATATTACTAGATAACTAGATAAAAGAAAAGACAATACTACAAAAACTGCAAACCAAAACACAAAACAAAAAAAAAATTTGACTAAATCAACTTCTTCACCTTGGTGTTGTACTACTACCCCTGTCCCTCTACACACACATATAAATCCTCCTCTGATGTCTCTAATATTTTTAACCGCTTCTTCTGACTATACCTTCCCACATACAAAAAATATTCCCCTATTAAAACCTTCAGCACCTTCATTGTTTTGTAAATTTCAAAATAAAAAAATCAAAAACTAAAACCTCCAACTCCCAGCTGAGCTGAACAGCAAAAAGCTGCTGAAAAAAAACAGCCAGCCCAGTGTCATCCAGTATCAATGCTCTCCAATCGCAGAGGCCAAAATCCCGAGATCTGGAGAAGATATCTTATGTAATTCCTCTCCACAAGAGGCACTTCCACTGGCTCTCTCTAACTAGGCCCCCATATATATACTTTCCCCCTCAGCAAAGATAATGGAAAAATGTGTTCAGAAACAGTTCATTTTGATATAAAACCAAAAATGATTAAGATAAATGATTAAGACTAGGCTTACAAGAAATTATAGAATATATACCTTGACCCTAAAATCACACACCCAAAATCACCACTCACCTTCTCTCCTCACCTACTTTCTGGAGTACTTACCACACAACTTAAAAACAACACATGATGAACAAGCTCAAATGCTACAATCATATAGCTAGGTTTGTTACTGGGGGTCACCATACAGGACCCATCATTGTGTAAAGCCAGCTCCAAGCACAACTGGACTGAGCTACCCTTCTCTCTCTTTACACCTACCTGTCCTTACCTACAATATTATATACAACCATACACATTCCTTCACCAAATGCTGCTTTCCCTTTGTAACAACCCACGGCCATTAAAAAACTAAAACAACCTGGTGCTTCCTTCTCACCAAGCTGCAGGGAAAATTTGGAACAAACTTCCCCATGATTGTGCCTTTTTATGTATTTTTTTTTTTTTTATTATATAAATGTTTTTTTGTTACATGTTGCTGTTTTTTTTTCTCCCGGGCCCTCCGAAAAAAATGATGTATCCAGTCGGGATCCTCGGTCAAAACAAATAAAAATAAAATAAAATAAAATAAATAAAATACTAATTTCAAGAACTTTAATCATACTTTGACTTAGGAATGGGGTCCATTCCCATCATGGTATTAGAAACCCAAAAGTGTTGGAGAAATTAAAAAGATAACCTGTATAAAGTTTTATAGAGAATTGGGAAACAAGGTAAAAGGAATTGAAAAAACACTAAAAAAAAAAAAGAAATAGATACATTTTGGAGAAATATCTATGAAGATCCCGTGAAACAGATGCTAAATGGATAGAAGAAGTAAAAGAAAGAATAAGAAGTTTAAATGTACAGAGTATGAAATGGGATGAAGCAGTGGCCAAAAAGATTGAAACAAAGTGCAGTGGCCAAAAAGATTGAAACAAAGTTAAGAAAAGTTTCTAATTGGAAAACTCCAGGTCCAGATGCACTACCCAACTTCTGGCTAAAAGTATTTACATCTTTGCACAAAGATTTAGCAATGAGTAAGAACTATTTATATGCGCACCCCAAACAGACACCAGCCTGGTTAACAACAGGAAAAACAATGCTCCTACTTAAGAGCAAACCTGCAAGTTAACTTAAAAACTATAGACCAATAACTTGCCTTCTGACGACGTATAAACTATACACCAGAATTGAAGCGGTCAGAGTTTATTGTCATTTAAAAGAAAACTCAATTATGGCAATAGAACAAAAGGGTAATAAAAGAAAGCCACATAGAACAAAGGATCATGTGTTGTTATAGTCGAGAACTGTAAAAATGGGAAGAATAAGTATAGCATGGATAGACTATAAAAAGCATTTGACAGTATCCAGCATTGATGGATAAAAGAGTGCTTAAAATGTATAAGATACATCCTACACTGATCAATTGCATTACAGCGACCATGAAACAGTGGCAGACCACTTTACAATTAAGGCAAGATAAAGGACAAATTATTATTCGAAGGATAACAATTCAAAAGGGGATATTCCAGGGTAACTCTGTCACTGCTGTTATTCTGTCTTACCCTTAACACATTAAGCTGTCTACTTAACACATGGCTATAATTTGGCTTCTAGAAAACAACAAAGTGTAAAGACCTATCATCTTCTTTTTGTGGATGATTTAAAACTGTATAGTTCATCAGATGAGGAACTGAAAGGACAACTGCAAGTTGTTAAAACTTTTTCAGATGATATAAGAATGTCATTTGGTCTTGATAAATGTGCAAAAGCAACCTTTAAAGCAGGAAAGTTGCAGTACCAAGAACATAATCAGTTTTGCACAGGAATGTGATATAAAAGCACTTAAGCAAGAGGCAGTGTATAAATATTTGGGAATTGATGAAGGATCAACAATAAAACATGAATAAATGCGAATAAAACTCAGTAAGGAATATTTTTGAAGGCTTAAATTAATACTAAAAACAGCATTGACATCTAGGATTAAAGTCCAAGCTATAAACTAGTTTGCTCTTCCTGTCTTAACGTATAGCTTTGGAGTAATTGATTGGCCTCAAAATGTGTTGGACAGGTTAGACAGGAAAACAAGGAAGGATGCTTCATGTTCATCAAATGATTTATAAAAATCAGTGCATACCAAGATTATATATCCCATGTTCTGAAGGTGGTATGGGCCTCCTCAAAATTGATTAGATGTATAGATCTGTAATCTTGGTACTCCATACATATCCGTTGACATCACAAGACCTAAATGTAGTGAAAGTTCTTAAACATGAGGAGAAAAAGTCTAAGATGACTTCCCTGCTTAGTTTTGCAGAAGCATATCGCCATCAAGCGGGAATGGAAATCAAACCATCAATGCATAAATATAGCTGCAAGTATAGGAAATTCTTGTTGATCAGGATCAAATGTAGGAATGGCCAAGGAGAGGTGAATTTAAAACTAAAGATGAAAGGTTAATATTGGGGGCCCAAGATAGTGGACTACATACGTGTTGGTTTACAAAGTCCATTGAACATGTGGGAGAAATGGACAAATGTAGGTTTTGTGAAACAGAACTGGAAACAGTTGAACATTTTGCAGCTGGTTGTGATATACTAATGGCAGAAGGATTGTATGCTGAAAGACATAATACTGTGGCAAGACTAATGCATTGGGGATTGTGCAAACATTATGGTATTGAAGTAGCTGTAAAACATTGGAAACATGAGCCACAAAGCATCATAGAAAATGATGGTTTATATCACATGGGATAACCAACAGTTCAACAAATAGATGCGAGCAAACCAGATATAGTAGTGCATGAAAAGAAGACAAAAGTAGCATTGATTATTGAAATTACTGCACCAAGTGACTACAGTGTTTTACATATAAAGAGAAGCAAAGTCATAAAATACCAGGATTTACAGGTGGAAACAACGGCAATGTGGAAGAAGGATACCCAGGCAGTCCAAGTAGTAGTAAGGTCAACAGATCTTATAAAAAAGAACTTACAGTCATACTTGGATATGTTACCAATATATGTAACTCCATATGAATTGCAGAAGGAGTCATTACTGGGCACATTGATGGTGCTGCTAACATCAAAGATTGGAACAATACTAATTTCATAATCTTTAATCATGCTTTGACTTAGGAATGGGGTCCATTCCAATCATGGTATTAGAAAAGGGGATATGTGAGATCTGATTTGGGCCACGTTTTCACTGAGATTTTTCAAAGTGAGACATCATGACTGAGAAAGAAGGGAGTAGTGGTCCTTTTAGAGTGCAGGAGTGGTGTGATGAGTCAAAAAAATATTTTTCTACCTCCTCCAAAAGAATCATAGCTAGAAGCTAATGGCAGAAGGCTATAAAGGGATGTAAATGGCTTCAATATTTTTTTTATTTTTATTTATTTATTTTACATTTGTTGACTGGGCTAGTCCAGCTGGATATATGTCCATTTTCAGTGGAGGCCCGGGGAGAAAAGCTCCACAAATTACAACATAAAAGGTCAAGACAAAGACAATAACAGTATAATTTGGTACATAAGTTTAACAATTATAGTACAAGCCTAAGATTATATATTTTATATTTCAGTAGGAAAAAGGAAAAATTTATCTAAGAATAGATGAAAAAGACTAATATATTTGTATTAGAAATGGTGTAGTACAAATCTTTATAACATATTACAAAATTAGATACACCTAGTAATTTATGATAAGAGATACTAAGGTCTCACAAAAACCTAAGAAAGAAAAACACTAGAGATCAATAGATAGAGTATAGAAGAACAGCAAACAAGGATGGATTTCTAGTGTTATTTAACACATAGGTTGTGATACTCTATGAAGGTGTTTGATCATTCCACAGTATATACTTATTTACATGAGAAAAATCCTAAGGAAGGTTAAGCTCACTAAAAATTAGTGAGACAACACAAGATCATGATCATGGGAGGCTAGGAATTGTGGGAGTCTAGTTAATAGTTAGGTACTTAGTCTGGGTTAACACAGGGGCATAGCCAGTGTGATTTGAGGTAGGGTTTAAGCTTGCTTTTAAATAAGCTGACAGAGGATATTGAGGTTAGCTGGCTTGGGAGGATGTTCCAGGCTTTACCTACTGTATTGGAGAACAAGGTGTCACCAGCTAAGTTGTTGGATTTTGATATTTGTACAAGTAGCTTATTAGCTAAGGTCTTGAGGTTATTATAGGGATGACTAGGGATGTAAGTATGGGTGTATTTTGAGGTAAATACAGGATCTTATGGGCTACTATTAATTGATTGAAAAGTATTAAATTTGGCAGCTCTAACCATCCTAACTGATTCAGATTGATACAGTGATGAGTTCTATAGGAAGACCCAGCTGCAAATATGGCAATATTGTTGTAGGAGGATGTAAGTTTACTCAGATTACTTCTACATATTTTGGTATAGATAGGAGGCATAGAGCAAGGTAGAGATGAGGTGGGTATGAGCAATAGTAACCCTGGCTGGAGGTGTAAGAAAGGGTTTTATTCTATAGAGGGAACCTAGTTTCTTGTTTACTATTTTTATGGTGTTATTAATGTGAGGTTCAAAGGACAAGTTGTTATCTATTAGTACCCAGAGTAGTTTGGTGGTTGGTTCAGGAGATATTATAGTTCCATCATTTGAAGTAATAGTAAAGTTAAGGGGAGGTTCTGCAGGTGGGGGTAAATAGTAGCATTTTGTTTTGGGGTTAAGGATAAGACTTATTTGTAGGAGCCAGTTTTCAACTGTACTAAAGGTCATTTGGGTTAGTGACTGAAGTTCTGACTGAGAAGCAGCAGCGCATATGAGTGTGGAGTCGTCAGCGTATTGGATACAGTCAGCTTGAGGAATTACAGAATGAAGGTCATTTGTAAAGATGGAGAAGAGTAATGGGCCTAATATAGATCCGGGACCCCTAGAGTGACTGGGATGTGGGAAGATAAAGTATTTTCCCATAGTACAGCCTGTTGCCTGTTATGTAGGTATGATTGGAACCACTGTATAGTATGGCTGTCCAATGACAGGTTTTTGAGTGTGTCTATAAGGAGGTGATGATTCACCATGTCAAATGCTTTGGACAGGTCAATAACAACAGCTGAGGATAGAGTATCAATATTACGATTACTGTTAATATGGTTAGTGAAGGATAAGAGAGCAGAGGTGGTGCTATGAAATGGTCTAAAGCCATGTTGACAGGGTGCTAATAAATTGTGATCGAGTAGGTAGGTTAACAGTTGTATGTGTATACATTTCTCCATTATTTTTGCCAAAGGAGATAGAATAGCTATGGGCCTATAATTGGACAACATGCAGGGGCATTATGTGAGAGACTTTCCAGATTAGGGGAATAGATCCTTCAGAAATAGTTCTGTTAATGAGGATGGATATGGGGTAGGCTATGACTTTAGCAGCTTTTTGCAGGTATTCTGCAGGTAATTTATCAGCAGAGAGAGTAGTGGGTTTAAGTTTCTGTTTGAGGTTACAGATAAGTGAAGTGGGCACTGGCTGAAAATGAAATTGATGAGAATTATTGGTAAAGGTTGCGGCAGAGCCTGGGATGCTAGGGGATAGTTGGTTGGCTAGGGATTGTATGGTTTCAGTGAAAAGTATTAAATGAGTCAGCTATTTGGATGGGATTGTTGTGATCAGAGCCAGAGGGAGGGAGTACTTGAGCATCCAGGGTGTAGGAGGTTATTGATACCGCCAGAATTTTTGGGGATTATTTTGGTTGGTTTGTTGTAGTTGGTAGTAGTAGTTTCTTTTATCGGCTAATATGGCTTTTTGTTTCATTTCTTAGCTGTCTGAATTGCAGGTGGTCTGAGGAGCTTTTTGTTGGCCATTTGGCCCATTGTTTATTTCTTTGGAGGATTTTTGTTTGGTGAGCCATGGTGTCGGTTTGGTTCTAATTCTAACTGTAATGGGGCATGGCTGTCTAAAATGGTTAGAAATTTAGTGTTAAAGTATTTCATAGCATTATCTATTGGGTGGTATTTCAGTGGTGACCAGTCACAGGTGACTAGTTCAGCTTGAAAGTGAGCAGGGTTAAAATTTTTGGTAGTGTGAATAGTTCTACAGATGGTAGAGTTTAGGATGACAGTTTTGTTCTGATTAAATAGGTAAGCAAGTGATCACTTATGTCCTCAGGAGGGTGCCTGTTTTATAGTTTAGTTGGGGGGTATTAGTGAGTATCCAGTCAAGGGTACTAGTTTTGTTGTTAGTTTTATCGGTGCGGGTTGGGGATGTTATAGTTTGGGTAAAACCATATAAGTTGATATGAGTAGAAGTCTGCTCAGATATACAGGAGTTCCAGTTAATGTTAAAATCTCCAAGTATAATGGTTTCTTGGGGGTAGTTACTTGAGAGCCAGCTGAGGATAGCCTCTAATGTGTTGATGTTATTGCCTGGGGGAAGATAGACACATGATAGATATATGGCTTTGCTTATGTTAAGCTGAACCTTAGTTAGAAGAATTTCTGCATTGTTGCAAAGTGGAGGTTTGGAGTCTAACAAGGTAACTTGTAATCCATTCTTATAAAGTATGGGCACGCCTCCTCCTTTTTATGTTACGGTCACGTCTTATGATATTATAGCCAGAGGGTAGAACTGCACTGTCTTGTATTGATGGATTAAGCCATGTTTCAGACAGACAGAGGATGTCAAAGGAATAAACATCAATAAGGGCATGCAGGTGAGCTATTTTGTTATTGATGCTACGAATATTAAGATGAGCTATCAGGAGAGAGTTGGGGGGCTTGGTAAGTGTCTGTGTGATTACATTTGTTGGTGTATCAGGCTGTGTAGCTGTGATAGTGGTAGGACCTGGGTTAGGGTGTATATCACCATCTAACAGGGAGTGGACCTGAACTTTTAGGATGAGTTGTAGAAGTTTAAAAATTAGGTTCTTATTTTTTTTAGCTAGTGGGTTACATTGAGAGATGTGATGGAGTCTATGAAATATGGCTGCTGAGTACTTAGCTGAGCTGGGGAGGTTGCTAACACTATGAGTGGAGCTGGGCATAAGGACAGAGGTGTGTGTGATGTGGGTATGCAGTTCTAGGAATCTATGGTGTTCATAGAGAGTAAGTAGATAGGGAATGATATGTATAATTAGGAGTAGTAATAAAGGTAAGGGTTTACAGGATCCTTGACCCATTTGTTTAGGTTAAGGTGGTTAAATGTAGGGATATTTGTGGATAGAGTGGTAGGGTAATGGATAAAGGTAAACAAGTGATGGTTCTTTAAGGGGGAGGAGATAGGGGTAAAGTGAGAATATAATAGAGGTAATAGCACTTTAAGGGGAGGAGTTAGAGGTTGGTCCTAATGCATAGGGGTGTGGCAGTTAGAGTATAAGTTTAGGACCACTGGGGGGGGGTGGAATTTGGGGGCAGGGTAGGGGAGCAGAGTGAGCCCGCAGGGAGAACGGAGCGGGATGAGCCACAGAGGAGTTCACCCTAGGAAAACAATCAGAGGAGCAGTAAGCAGAGGTAAGTAAAGCAGCAGAGGGTAAGGTGACACAATGCCTTGATAATAGAATATGCAGAGAGGGTTGGCAGTGAAGAATATTAGAAGAAAGAAAGACTAGAGTGGGAGTATTAGCTCTTCCAGAATATTAGAATCCAAGAGCCTGTAAGTTACTAATTAGTTACTAATTAGTAGTTAAAATGTTAAAATATAATAGTGAAGCCTAGAAAAGTTTGCCAAGGCTGATACCCATGTAACTGGTACTGGCATGGAGAACAATGTCCTCTGCACTGGAACTAGACACAAGGGAAATTGTAAAAAATATAAAAACTGTGGGAGGAAAATTGATTCAAACCATGCACCATTAACTCATGAAACCCTGCATTAGCACACTGCACTGACTTATAACTGAATGCCAGTGGTACTTTTTTAAAATACTGAGTATCTCAGGTATTATGCAATGCCTGCAACATGTCATACTGAACAAAGAGGAGGGATGGGAAATGTTAGGTACGTATATCTCTCCACCTTGTAAACAGTATGCTCTAGCATGCATTTACTGAAGAATATGAATGATAAAATGCAAATATGTGGCAATAAGGAGTAACTGTAAAAATCTGTAAATTATCTGGGCAGGGATAATGAAGACATTGTATATGTTCTGAAAACAGGGATAGGTACGGTGCTTGTGGTATGTGTACATGTGTGTGCATGTGTGTGTGTGTGTGTGTGTGTGTGTGTGTGTGTGTGTGTGTGTGTGTGTGTGTGTGTGTGTGTGTGTGTGTGTGTGTGTGTGTGTGTGTGTGTGTGTTCTACTGTGCACTTGAGTGTGTGGGAGAGTGACTGAGGGGTGATGGATGCCTGTGTTTACATGATTACATGATATGGCTGCCACAGTTAACTACCATGGGAAGTGCTAATCTGCACTTTGCAGATGCTGAGATTCATATATATGCAAATTAGATGATAATGGAGTCTTTCCTCATTGCAGCTATTATGCCTTTAACTTACAAAATACTATATTGTGGTATCAGGAGCTTTTACCACTTGCAGCATTATCACTGGGGATCTTAATGAATCACTAGGAATAGTTTTACTTTAATTCCCCTTGTCATGTCCACAAATCATCCACACATGCAGCTGATTTATCCATCACAGCACATCTCCTTTATAGCCTGCATAGTATATCATTCACAGAGACATTTGCCTTTTTAAATATCTTTACAGACTTCAATAATGATATTATCAATGGTATAGCTGTGAAAAAGTCAGGATGTAAAATACAAAGGTAGATTATGAACATCTGCTAAAATATTTGCAGAAGTAAAAACTAAGGTCAGAAATAATTCAGTACTGATTCAGAGACATGCAAACCTAACACTCAAAAATGACATTATCCTGAAAGGAGTACTTAAAATGTTCAGCCCTGCTGTGCGTTTTATGTTCAGCCTTCACAGAGGAGGCTACACAGGCTTCTTAATAATACCTGTTACTAAATTCCCTGATTTCTTGCTTAAGTCAATGAGCCATACAGTCTTTGCCAGATTGCATTGCTCTTAGGTAAACTATGTCTTCACCTATAGCAAGACTCCTTTGATGATGCAGTTACGTTCCTTTGGTTTTATTCATCTATAACTTTTTCAGCTACATTTGACAAACCAAGCATTTCTGTCATTTCCAGGATCTGATTACTTGGGTAATAGTCCATGGGTGAGTAGCTCACCCTCTGCCAATGGTTGTAATCCATCTTGATGCACTGCCACCCCTTACTTGCTCTTTCTCATTACTTCAAGCACACCCCTGTTAACAAAATAGTGTTTCTAAACTGCCACTGCTTTCTTCACTTATCAGCTCCTGTGTCTGCTCAGCAGAGCACTTTTACATTTCTCACTTTGATCTAACTGACAAAATTACTGCAAATAGCATGTTCCAGTGAATCTCTTTCCAAATTATTACTAATTATTATTATTTTTAGTAGTAGTAGTAGCAGTAGTAGTTATGTTAGCAGGTTTTGAGTTCTGCCATATCTTTTTAAAACTAATAAGATTATCCCATAGAAGCCAGTCCTGATATAAATTATTAAGGTAGTCTGTGACCGCTAATCCTTAGCTCTGTCCTCTTACTTCCTAGTCCTTGATGACTTGGACAGGTTACTGAATCTAGATACCTGGAAATGTAGATAAAAGTTACAATGATATACCAGAGAGATGGGGACATAGTATATTATTTCATTTTTTTTATATGCAAATAAGCTTTGTGTTGGGCAATTTGCTCGTGTGCATAATGTGTGATATAATCATTGTAGACAAACATATTTTACTACTTAATTATATATCCTTAACTGAATTTTGCAAAATGCAGCCTCATATATTAACATATTTCAGTATGTTAGCAATAAGTTAAAATGTAATAATTGCTTAACAGCATTTCACAGATACATCGCCTATTTTTTCAGATCCTAGCCCAAATACACGGTGGTACTCACAGTCAAGTTTCATAGTATGCAGTGCATGGTTGCACATTAAATGGGCATTCATAGGCTTGTACAGAATTATAGTCCCATGTTGTGTGAGAGTGTAGTGAGTAGAAGTTTGCTGTACAGAATACAGGCAAATAGAACTTACAGTGCAAACTTCCAGAGCTTCATTGGAGAGACTGAGTTAAGTAATGTCAGACAAATCTCATTAGCTCATCCTGCCTAATACAGAGAGAACATTTGAGTAGGCATACCCACTTAGGCTCTGAACTTGTCTGATTGAAGACTGCTGTAACAGGGCTCAGTTCTGAGGTTTTTTACCGGTTAATTGGGTAATTTGTTCATATTAGTTTGCTTGTTTTCTATTGTTTTATTTATATATATATATATATATATATATATATATATATATATATATACACAAGAGCAAGATGCAGAGGATAGGAAGAAATGGAAAGAGATGATCCGCTGTGGCGACCCCTAACAGGAAAAGCCGAAAGGTGATGATGATCTGCCTTTACTGTATTTGTGTTTTTTCCTACTTTATTACCTTATTTTGCTTTTTCCTCTTCTTAAAAGTACTCAATTGTGTTTATTCTGCTGCATTTATTACTGCTTGGTAGCAGCCTGATTAAATTGTAACTGTTATTCTAAGTCTTTTGGTTATTGCACTTGGGCTTCAGACCAGTTGTTTTACATTAAAAAGGTTTGTGGTCTGCACTGTTGTGGCAGGACAGGTAGCTTATATCCTTCTACATTGGGAATTGCTAATTGAAGGCTCAGTGTCTGTTATTCTAAAAGTGTATTCGTTCTGGTTTAAGCACTTGGGCTCCAGGCCAGTTATTTTACATTCAGAGGGTTTGTGGTCTGCACTCTTGTGGGAGGAGAGGCTATATTCTGCCCTTCTGAGCTGGGAATTTCTGGTTAAAGGCTTATTGTGCCTGCTTATTTGATCTGTTTCTTTCTGAAATGTGTGCACCTTGTTTGCTGTAGCCCAGAATTTAGTAGTTTATTGGCCATTTTGGGCTAACTTCTATCTCTTTCATTTCTGACAAACTTTCAACTTAAGCACCCAAACCACTCATTTCACAGCCCAGCACTTGCTCAAAACTCATAGCAAGCATTATTTAACCCTAGCACTAGACCCCCTATACTGTGCAAAAGGACAAGGCTCTATATTTGTCCCTACCAGCTAATCAGTAAAACAGCTCACTTTACCTATTCAGGCATGTCCAAAGGGCAGTTTCAGGTGTACTCTCCAGTCCAACTGGTAAATCTGGGCATTTTGAGGCAATGATACAACTGCCTCATGTACACAGACAACCCTCTCCTCCTACCACCAAACACTAATATATGCGAGAGATGCAATTATACAGCCAAACTGGAGGCAAAGCTCTCTCAACCCAAGAGTGGAACTGACAGTCAAGAGAAGAAGGAAAATACTTGCAACACACCACCAGTCTCACATAGATCTACTAAACCAACACCAGTAAATAACACACATAAATACATGAAAACATACTTGGAAGCTCTAAATAAAAATCTGCAAAAGCAACAGAGACCTCCAAAGCAGACACCCAAGCAACCTCCACACCTCATCACAAACCATGAAACACAAACTTCACATAATCAGTGTGCCATGCAATCACAGCCCTTAAAGCAAAATAACATACCCAACACACTAGTAATAGGCGACTCTATAGTCAGGCACACTGATGTCCCACTAACTAGCTAATCAGTAAAACAGCTCACTTTACCTATTCAGGCATGTCCAAAGGGCAGTTTCAGGTGTACTCTCCAGTCCAACTGGTAAATCTGGGCATTTTGAGGCAATGATACAACTGCCTCATGTACACAGACAACCCTCTCCTCCTACCACCAAACACTAATATATGCGAGAGATGCAATTATACAGCCAAACTGGAGGCAAAGCTCTCTCAACCCAAGAGTGGAACTGACAGTCAAGAGAAGAAGGAAAATACTTGCAACACACCACCAGTCTCACATAGACCTACTAAACCAACACCAGTAAATAACACACATAAATACATGAAAACATACTTGGAAGCTCTAAATAAAAATCTGCAAAAGCAACAGAGACCTCCAAAGCAGACACCCAAGCAACCTCCACACCTCATCACAAACCATGAAACACAAACTTGACATAATCAGTGTGCCATGCAATCACAGCCCTTAAAGCAAAATAACATACCCAACACACTAGTAATAGGCGACTCTATAGTCAGGCACACTGATGTCCCACTAACTAGGCTGGACAAGGAGAAGGTTACAATTAGCTGCCTGTCAGGTGCCAGGATCCGCCACATAACACAACCACTCAGGTCACTCCTGAACAAGTACAAATATGACTCTGTCATTGTCCATGTTGGTGTGAATGACCTGAGATGTACCTCCCTGGACTACATGAAAAGAGACATGGAAGAGCTGTCTGATCACGTAGCTCAGGCCAATATGACCCTAACCCTGAGTAGCATAATGCCATCACCAAGAATGATGCAACAGTATAAAGAAAAAATGATCAATTTCAACAATTGGCTAAGTTTCTGGTGTCATTCAAAGGGGATCCAGTATCTGTCCACCTGGAATGACATGCTCGACAAACCACGCTGCTTCGGAAGAGATGGCTTGCACCTGTCACCCTTAGGCTTTCAAATACTGGCCAAGGCTTTTGCCGCCCCCATAGTGCCTTTTTTAGGCAAGGCTCAAAAGACAAACCCACCACCATAAGTATCACAAGTAACCAAAAACTGAGGGTAATGCTACTCAACGCCAGATGTCTAAACCTCAAAATGCATGCACTCGAGGCACTCCTCAGTATGGAGAACATCGATATCTGTGCAGTAACAGAAACCTGGTTTAAGGCTCCTGAGAGCACCCCAGCACTACCAGGCTATAACTCATACCATACTTTTCGGCCACAGAACCCGGACCGAAACACAAAAGGTAGGGATGTATCCATATTCATCAAGGATACCCACACCTCCAGGTTAGTGGCACAGCACACTGCCTCAGAGATCATCCATGTACAACTAACAATGGGAAAAACTGCAATTCAAATTGTAGCTTGCTACAGATTACCCACCATGACCCAGGACCCCCATTCTGTGTTTCTGGAGAGACTGGAAAATATGAAGGTCCTACCAAATGCCCTAATAAGAGGTGATTTCATTTACCCAAACATTAACTGGGAGAACTACTCAGGTACTAACTCCCTTGCCCAACACTTCCTAGAATTTATAAACTCGAATGCCCTGGATAAGCTGGTTAACACCCCCACCAGAGGTGACAGCATATTGGACCTGGTCATCACCAACATGAGTGACTGGTGCTCTACACCGGAGGTCAAACCTTCGCTGGTTAGATCAGACCATAGACTAATCACTCTGGATATCCACATCCTGCCCCCACCCCCAATCAAGGAAACCACTGTAAAAAACTTTTCAAAAGCAAACTTCACGTTACTTAAGACCAAGATGGAAAGGTTTGCAGCCCCCATGCTAAAGGACAATGCTGTCCAAGCTGCTGAATCCCTTACAAAGGCACTCTATGAGCACCTGCAAGAATGCATTGATTGTGCTATCCCAAGCAAAACCAAGATTCGCTCCTCCAAGAAAAGGAAACCAGTCTGGTGGACCCCTGCCATAAACAAGCTATACCGTAGAAGGAGGAAACTAGTGCAGAAAAGAGTAAAATCCCAAGAAGGAAAGACATCCCTGATTAGTGTCAGCAAGAAACTACGATCCCTCATAAAATCATCCAAGGCTAGCTTCAAAAGAAAAATTGCCAAGGACTCCAAAGAAAACCACAAAATGTTCTTTAGCTATGTCAAGTACCTAAATGGAAACTCCCAGATCTGCTCTGAGTTAGTGCAGAATGGCACAAAATACACTGAACAGACTGATATTGCCAACATTCTGGCAGACAGGTTTAGTGAAAACTTCACCCCCCCCCTCACTCCCTAAAGGGCCCATAACCATATCATATGAATGTAGTGCCCCAGCAATCACTGACACACAGGTTAAAACAGCCCTATGCAAAGCGAAAAATACAGCTTCAATGGGACCAGACGGTGTCCCAGGCTGTGTCTTACATGAGCTCCAAAATTAACTAACCCCTCACCTAAACACACTATTCAAACTCAGCCTCTCTACAGGCTACATACCCATAGAGTGGCACACAGCAACCATTATCCTGCTCCTCAAAGGTGGAGCCACAACGGACCCCAGGAACTATCGCCCTATAAGCCTGACTAGCCTGATCTGCAAGGCTATGGATTGCATCATCATGGAATTCATTAACAGAGACATTGGGAACCTTCAATCATTGGATCCTACCCCATCTGGCTTTGTTAAGGGCATATCATGCTTCCTAAACCTGGTGGACTTCTTTGTGACAGTTAACAAGGCTTTAGACTAGGGAAAGGAGGTCCACACAGCCTACCTAGACCTCGCAAAGGCTTTTGACACCGTTCTCCATTCTGGTATTATAGACAAGCTCATTAGCCTGAACATAAACTCCTACATCAAAAGATGGATTGCCAATTGGCTCATGGATAGAACCCACACAGTGAGAGTTGCAGGTTCTAGGTCCGACTCTAAACCAGTTACAAGTGGCGTCCCCCAGGGCTCAGTTCGGGGGCACCTCCTATTCGGTATATACTTCTCAGAGGTACAGGCAAGCACAGGAGGACTATGGCTGACCAAGTTCACAGACGACTGCAAACTGGGAGCCATAATTGACTCTCCAGCTGATACAGATATCCTCCTGAAGGGTCTCACTGAAATGGATACCTGGTGTCAAAATCATGGCCTCAAGCTAAATGCCAAAAAGTGCATAGTCATCCCCTTTGGAAAAAACAAAGTACCCGCGAACTACCACATACGTGGTAGTCCCCTGAATACAGAAAATGTAATAAGGGATCTGGGGACCCAAGTAGATAGTAATCTCTCCTTTGATAATCATATTGCCAAGGTGTTTAGAAAATCCTTCTGTGTGGCCCACCTAATCACAAAAGGGTTCATATCTAGAACAAAATAGGTTATTGTGCCCCTCTACTCATCAGTCATTAGACCCATCATAGAGTACAATGCCACATTTGGGATGTACCTTACAAGACACCTGCAACAGCTGGAAAGACCACAGAAGTACCTCACCAAGAGGATTACTGGCCTCAAACATATACCCTATGCAGCCCGACTGAAGAAACTCCAGCTGTACTCGGTTGCATACCGCTTACTCAGAGGTGATCTCTGCCTGTCATACAAGGCCATGTCCAACCCAGAATTGATGGACATGCTCCACCTAAAAAAAAAAGCAAATCCCCAATAACCACACGCTCTAGAGATCTAAACCTCACCACAACGATAAATAGGACATGCTGGAGGGATAGATTCCTGTCCCAGAGACCCCCCATGCTTTGGAACAGCATTCCAATCTACATTAGGCAGAGCCCCTCACTAACACTCTTCAAAAGAAACCTTGACAAATGGATGGGAAACAGAAGATTTACTCCAGGGATCACTGCAGTGGCTCTGCTGGACAGAGGCACAGGGAACTAATGGCTCTGCTGGACCGAGGTACAGGGAACTAATCTAAGGGGGTGGCGAAAGCCAACACATTCTGGCTAGGCTTCTAGATGCCCTTGGGCAGATAGCTTAGTACTTGCTTATGAACCTATGAGAACTTATGTCTCCCACAAGGATAAATCAGCCATGATACTATGCAAATATATATAAAGTAAAAACAGTCACAACTCATAGTTGCACTTGGAGGACAATGTATGACAAAATGTGCCAGAGTATAAAAGAGTAAAGTGTTTCCAAAATAACAGTTCCAGAGAGCAAAGGTGCTCAGGATCTCAGCAGCAGCAGTGGTGAAATAACATCTAGCAGTAATTAGCACAATCACCCCACTTCACAAGTGCAACAGGTGGGCTCAGGTGGCAAAGAAAGGGGCACCATCGCAGATAACCTTCCATACTTTAAAAATCAAAAGAATATTGATTGGTTTAGTGCAGATCAAGATAGTGTATGCAGCTTGGTTGAGATGTAACACCCACAGTCTACAGTAATGTGTGCCCTTCCAAGCCTTGTGGAGATGAAGGTATGTTGAGTACCCACTGTTCTAGTTACAAGACCTTTCAGTAACCAGCAGGGGGATACATTAGGCATTTTGTAGACTTCTGCCTCTAGAATGCTGAACAAGTTCCTCAAATTTATGCTGCTGCACGAATAACCTTGTCTGACTTGCTAGAATACCAGTGAAGATAGACAGAACTATACAAGTTTTTTATGACATCATTCACCTTTCTGAAGTGCTTGGTGACATAGATTTTGCATTTGCAGTAGTAAAGATACAATCTAGTCCCCACTCACAGAGGTCTGGGAAAAGGAAAGGCTATCATTCTGTGAATTGCCAGGTACTGTGTGATGCACCTGAGATTATAATTGGTATGTCCACACAGCATGCAAGTAGTTGCTGTGGTTCACATATATAACATACATGTTATTTATACTACCATTTCCTGTATTAGGACATTCCACGGAGCCATCTAGTAACCAAGTGCAGGCACTGTAACTAAACAAAATGTATACCACCGTGCAGAGTGAACACATATGTGCTACACCCCTACATATGCTGCAGCTCTGCTGCAGGTATTGACAGATAAGCACTAGAGGCCTGGCTAGTTTTGTCTATACAGAAATCACACAGTACTGCCAATCTGCAGGGTGGAATATTTTGTGTGTGTATGGGGGGTGGGGAAGGAAGAGCTCGATGATTAGCCATTTGGAATGAAAAAGAGTCTACTTCCACAACATCAATATATTTGGGGAGGCACTGCAGTATGTCTCTGCATGTGCCATGCTATATAATATGTTCTTTAAGAAAATGGCTGGCTAGTGGTAAAATGCAAGCCAAACCAATAGTACAGGTACTATAACAGGAATAACAAGAATATAGACACACAAGGAAGGCAGAATTACATCATCTGCTTGTGACAGAGAGGCAAAACACGATCAAGGAGGGCTCCCCAGATAGCTTTGGACCCAATACAGGGCCACATAAGTGAAGTGATGGCATCTAATCCAGAACTATAGGCCCTGCTCAACACACAGTGACAGTGCAGAATCATATAAAACAAATATAATGAGTATGGCTCATCATAGCAATCAGCTCCATTTTGGGCTGGGTAGCAGCTTAATGTGCCTGAATGATACTCAGGTGCACATGCTAATTGATTATGAATGCTGCCTGCAATCAGGGGACAACTGTAGCACATGATGCCTTTGGACACCTCTGTGAGGATACACTATGGAAAATATACCCACATCAGATGCAGTGAACTCATTTGCTACTGCAGCTGCAAGGAGACAATTTCTAGTGCTCAAAGCCATTGGAGACCCCCCTTCCTTCACTTGGGATCATGAGTACTCATACTACCTCAGGGTCATCTTTGGGTGAGGACACACTTTCAACCTTTGCATTTGTGGATACGCACACCAGATCAAAGAGACAGTACTGGCATCTGACTTTAACTCAGATATTTTTGTTACATTATGATTGCCACCTCCCACATGTTTGCCAGCATTGGCCTGTAATCAAGCCCCACCCTCCACAGGTGTTACTGTACCAGTGGTCTGGCCTGTGAATACACAAGTAAAGATACATCGGACTGAACATGCCTACCTGTGCTACAACTGTGGCCCTGTGGCATGCACCCTAAGGGTGTCTATGCAAGAAGAACCATGTGGTCCCATTGTATATCGACTGCTAATCCTTTGTGGCTGACTACCTGTTGTTTCTATGACAAAGCACAGATATTATATGTTGTGATTAGCATAGAGTCTGTATGCACATTGCTGCAGTATGTTTTACTAATCTGGCACAATATCCAGTGAGATGGCTGGGAGGGGTCCATCCTGCTGTTAGTGTCCAATATTCTGGGGATGATCCCATTGCAGTTGTCCTCTGTAGTGACATCAAACACTTTTCTGACTCTGTTTGCCTATTAATCCCTGGTGTTCTGCTCCTGTTGCCAACCTTTCAGCTGTTACAGAATGTGCCGTTGTCTTGGCAGCCTGCCAATGGCAGGGCATGTCATGACATTGACATGCTTATGAAATTGTTGCAGTGTGCAATTCCACCCACGCACAGCACTGATGATATGGGCTACTTTGTGCCACATTTGGTCCCATAAAAACGGATTGTCCCCCAGTCTCCCCAAAAAATACTGCTCATAGGTCCTAATTGCCTGTACTAACATATTGTTTTCTACAGGACTGAAATTCTCCAGCTTCTGCTGTCTACCTCATTCTCTGAATGCAAGAGACATAACAATAGACTCTATTTTGTTGGGGCTGGTAGGATGACAGCAACTGATACAGTGTTAACCTAGGTATACCATACTATAGCCAAAGAGAATGACATGTGGTATACTATACTATAGTCAAAGAGACAGGTATTCAAACTCATACAGCTGGCAAATATGTCACACATAGGCACATGCACACTTGTTGTAGGGACCAGGCTCTTTGTTAGGAACTACACGTACTTACACAAGAAGACAATAATTTCTAGTGCCAACTTTAAGGTGTCACCAAGTTAAACACAAGTGACACAGCTATACATTTCTAAAGTCAGAGGGATACATGTGTGTATAGGCATAAGAATTATGTACCCATACACCATCCAACTATGTACTGCAAACAGCAAATACTCTCTTCATAAGAAATGATGGGAATGCATAGAACCAGGTTGTCCTAATACCATGGACTACCTTACTGGCTGAGAAATCTGCATACACATAACACATGCAGGTATATGCATTTATATTGCTGTTCTTACGCAAACTGAATTCTTGTGCAAGACAGCACATTCTTAGGAAGTTAAATATTGCCTACCGCACAACTGCAGAATAATGTGGACCTCCTTAGCACTGTGTAAAATTCCACAAATCGCTGCTAATTTCACAAGCACTGCTACCTAGACTTTCAAAACAGCTTCCAGGTTGTGTGTGAGTTACATAAAAATGGAGGCTTATTCTACAATTCCTCAAATTCATGTCAGTTCTCACAGTGTCTAGGAAAATGAGGCCAAGTAGCATTAATGTGTGTGAATTGCTTGATTTTGCTGGTGCATGCATATCTGTGATAACAGGTGCAATTATGCACTTAGGTATGTCTGTCATCCTGTGGTCATGGACTCATGCAGGAAACCTGCACAAGCATGCACACTGTACTTCTTAGCAGTGACAAATTGCACTACCCATGATTCTGTGATAAGATTGTGGGTGGAGTTCAGAGGTTACCATTTTACTCATCAAGAATATGCCACCATTTTAAGAAGATATTCTCACAGCAATAGCTACTTTTGATGGAGACAAATGGACATCATTTGCTTTAACATGAATGAGAATAAGATCATGTTTTAACACCTTTAGAGACAGCCAGTGGGGGTGGCAAGTGGGTTCACAATAAGGTCCCATTAGAGAAGGTGATGCCTGGTATGACCTGGTGAAGGTGTTTACCAGAGCTCTGGGCATTATCAGGATGAGGAAGGAATACATACATTGGTATCATGACCTGTGATATTGTCTCCCTGATGCTCTCCTTGCACAAGGAGCAGAGGGTGGGGAGTAGTACTATTGTATGTGGTTGTCATTCTCTCTTTTCTTGTTTTTGGAACGGATCTTGATACTGGCAAGTCTTTATCTCAGATAACTACTGCATAGTCCTACTATGTCAGGTAGAGTGGCAAGTATTGCAGTATTCTAATAACATCTATTGTGGGATCCTGCAGGGAACTGTTATGTGGTGGGGTTATAGTAAACCATCTCAGGATTACACTATGCTACCTGGTGTCTCTCTTTGTGTACCTAGATTACATATCTGTTTAGGTCTGCCAATTTATATATAGGGAACACACACCTGCATGCTACCTAGGCAGAGCTAGTAGGACATTGGGATAGGATTGTAGGTTGCAAATGTTCTGGCACACTTTGTACAACTTTCTGATGTGACCCATCTTCTTACAGCATGAAAAAGATGAAACATGAACTATATTTCCAACTGGCAACTTTAACACTGTGTCTCCTCCGTGCGGGGTCACAACAATTGGAGTGCTCAACAGGTGCATCAACCACAGCCTGCCACTGCTGTGGTTGTGGCTGGAAGGGGGGTGATGCAGCTGAGAGTGCCTTTCTGGCTGGGGGGGGGGCACAATTTCCTATCATAATGAAGTTTTGGGTTTGGGAGGCAGACTTCATGACATTGACACTGCTTTTACATCACCTTATCCCCAGCTTATTACACCCCATTCCTGTTGTACCCAGCATTGCACCTTGTGCATTACCCAACCCTCCCCATCATTTGTCTGCCCTCTGTGTGTCTCTGTTCATTTCATGTCTCTCCATTCTAAACCTGTACACATCCAATCTTGTTAGTCTGTGCAGCTCTCTGTTTGTGTCTGTCC
This sequence comes from Protopterus annectens, assembly GCF_019279795.1. Classification (NCBI taxonomy): domain Eukaryota; kingdom Metazoa; phylum Chordata; order Ceratodontiformes; family Protopteridae; genus Protopterus; species Protopterus annectens. The sequence continues at coordinate 1,056,957,635 of NC_056744.1, read as the reverse complement.
GCTGCTGTACAAAAGACCTATACCCTTTCCTTTAGTTGTTTTTCTATTACCTTTCCCCTTTACCTACTCTCTCTGTGCAAAGAAAACAGGACCCTTTTGTGAAGACTGGTAGAGATGGGTGAAGGCTGCCAGCCTAGTCAAATAGAATTTGGTACATACTTTTGTCATTTGTAAATATAAATGTTGAAATACAGGCTTGTTTTCTTAAATGAAAGAATATGCCATGAAATGTTGAACTTAAAACAATGTAGCAACATTGCCCTCTGCTATAAAGAAAACTAAGTCAAGCATTTCTTGTCTGTCCTTTGAAATTGAAATTATTTCATGACTGTCTTTGATGTTTACAATTCGGCTCTGGCCAGGCTAGATGAAGGCATCCTGCCTATTGTTTTAAGGCTAAAGTTAATGAACAGAATTTACATGTAGAATCTTCTTTATTGCTCTGGTTTCTGCCTGGGTGTAAAAGAATGTAAATGCAGTTTCTGTCAGCCTGGGGACACCATGAAAGTGTAAAAAATTATGTAATGGGAATCAGGACTGCAATAGCAATTTAAACAGAGAGAATCAGAAGGCATTAAGAATTTTTATCTTCACTATCCAACTCACAGCACTGTCTTACTCCTATGTAAGTTATCTTAGACTTCTGTTTTCTTTTAGAAATAGTTAGGAACGGGAAAGATTAGACTGTTTTTTCTGTGATGTCAGAACTGTACTACTGAATTATTTTAAGCATTTGTGTGATCTCTGAACTCTTGACTAGCACTGTGTAGTAGAAAGTATTGTCTTGTGTTTTTAATTATTTATTATTAAATATTTTTAAACCCTTTTAACTGTGGCTGTTTTGTGTAGAGATAAGTTAAGCTCTAAGAGTACATTGCATGCTTTTATTGATCCTGTACCAAGTCACTCTAATAAGCCTTGACTGTTTAGTCACAACTACCAAATGGATAATAATATTGCACAGTAATAATTGGACACCCTTTTAAGGGCATTTGAGTAGCTGATAAATATTAGTTGGTGGTGGCAAGTGGAACTACCGTATAGTCTGGGAGAAAGGGGCACAGCTGGAGAAACTATGCCAGCCTTCCCCAGGAGTGTCTGTGTGGTTGTATAAACTCTTCTCAATGTGCATGTGTGTGGGTGTGTCAGCTACTTGGGCAGGGACACAAAGCACTGGTTGGACAGAGAGGGTGCTAGAAGTTTTAGCTTGCCCACTAAGCTGAGATCTGGGCCCTAGAGCTGTGCCAGTGGGGAGTCTTATTGGGGGCCTGGAGAGCAAGGGAGCAACCAGCCCCAGACTGACTGTGATCTCTGTGTTCTCTTAAGGGAAATTGCGCTTCACTGTGTGTATTTGTTATCCTTTCCTCATATATGAGACTCTCTGGTGTTAGTAGTGAGGATTGTGGCTCCCTGATTGCTGGGCCAGGGCACGGGAGTCACACACACACACACACACACACACACACACACACACATATATATATATATATATATATATATATATATATATATATATATATATATATATATATATATATTTCACATGCATATATTGATTTTTTTTTATTTTTCTTTACCTTGTATATTACGGAGCTCATAATCACAAACTCCCATTGGTTTTATTTGTCTTACTGCATTGTTTGTTTCTTTTTTTATTGAGTTATTATTTCTTTCTTTTCATTGGCTGAATATTGAGTTATCTTATTTTCTCATTTTATGGTTGCATATGAAATGCTCAGTTTTTTCTCTCTGTATCCTTAGAAATTCTTGTGACTGAGGTGCTAGGATGAATTAAATATTTCTCCAACTTGCACCTTGTCTTTATATTCATTGGTGTGAAAATTGTCTACAAGTTATATACATGGAGAAAGGAAATGTGAAAGCACTTCCTGATTTACTTTGTATCTGCATAAAAGATCACTCTCAGCATGGGTTGGAGATGGCACTGCAGAAGAAAGCAGAGAACAGTCTTTAAAATACTGGAACCTTTACCTGTTAAAATGGATATAATAACAGTAATTATTAATAAAAGAAGACATATCATTCACAAGGTAAGTAAATGTTGATGGAAGTAGTCTGTTGAAAATCATACCTCTCAACTGGCCAGATTTTCACAGAATGTCCAGGTTTTTACCTCATATTTTTGGTCTGTTCCTCATAAAATGTGTGTTTTTGTGACAAATCACTGAGGAATGAAGTCATTAAGCAATGACTTACATTTGAGTTTCATTCTTCATAAAATGAATGCTAATGCAAAACTTGTTATTCTAGCAACTTTCTAAGTTTTTAAAAGAAATATTTAAAACTGACCCTGATTTTGGGCCTTTGTCCCCGATTATTTTTTGCTTTGTTCAGGTTTCTTGCATTTAGATGAAGAGAAGTATGTTGAAAATGCTTCTACAGTGAGTAGCTGAACAGTCTGGAAAACACTACATCCTTTCTCTTCTCCTAAATGTTCCCAAGGCTTAAATGGCTGGAGCTTTGAATGGATGGCAGAATGGCTGAAATTTCATCCTGTCAAAAAATCAATACAAAGCAATTATACAGCCCATATTCCCTTACCTAACCATTGTTAATTCATGGCTGAACAGCTATCAAGAAGTGTGGGAAGGCCACCAATTTCATATAACTGTCAAAAAGCAAATAAGACATACCCAGCAGTGAGTGACACAAAAGCACTGGCAAACTTTTACTGACAACATTCTACCGAAAATGTATGCGGTGCACACAATGTGGCAACTGTCAATGGCTGGAATATAGGCTGCATATTTTTGACCCATTTTTGCTTCTGGTAAGTCACTCAGGCTTTGAACATGTGGTCAATTTTCACCAATCAAAGATAAATGCTATACAACCTAAACCCAATCACTGTCTATTGCATCATTATATACCTCTTGCGATGATGGTACAAGACATGCACAAAAAAAAAGTCATTCTTATCGAGTTTTGTAAAGAAAGGGGTGGTCAGATTCATAGATTCCTTTCGGACTATATACAAGATACTGGTCAGAGAACATACGAGTATCTGTGACAAGCAGAAGTAATACTCATAGATTACTGACTAAGAACATCTTAGTTGTGACAGAAGAAATACTCACACATATTGCATCAAACAGCACTAGTAATGTCTGAGTGCAGCACTGCATTTTTGAGCATGAGACTGGCATATCAAGCTATACATTCAGTACTGAAAGAACAAGCTCTTAGCAGAAATGCAACCTTTGTGTTGTGCCAGCTTAGAGGCAGTCATTGCTTCAGTCAGCATATTGGCAAACAGCATTGCAATCTGTATATCTGCATTTTAAGGAGTCACACTTTGTGTGGTGTGGTGTGTGTGCGTGTGTGTGTGTGTGTGTGTGTGTGTGTGTGTGTGTGTGTGTGTGTGTGTGTGTGTGTGTGTGTGTGTGTGTGTGTGTGTGTGTGTGTGTGTGTGTGTGTGTGTGTGTATATGTGTGTATGTGTTGAAAGAAACATTTATGCCAGTAATGTGGATATAGAGCAACAAGAAGTAGTTATGGTTATTAAATATAAACACTCACATGCACTTTATTTGTCAGTATATATGTGCATGTGAGGGTTTATGTGTTTATGTGTGTTTCCTTACTACATTATGCAGCATATGCAGCTACAAGTACAGTGCTTAGCCTTGCTTAGAGGTGGTCACTGTAATTCACAGAATATCTGAACTGCATTCATTCATTACTCATTCCAGATACTGGTCATCATTAGAATTTCATCAGATGTTGGCAATATCTTCTCATGCTCAAGATTCCAACAGGATGGTACTGACAGAAGCACAACATGCATGGATTGATAGTATAAAATTAGAGCAGCTGTGTACTGTTAGCAGCGGTAGGTTACAGTTCACATTTGACTGTGTGTGTGTGTGTGTGTGTGTGTGTGTGTGTGTGTGTGTGTGTGTGTGTGTGTGTGTGCGCTCGCTTGTGTGTCTCTATATCTGGAGATACTCCTTTACGCACACACACACACACACACACACACATATATATATATATATATATATATATATAGAGAGAGAGAGAGATAGATAGATATAGATAGATAGATATACCTAGTTTCTATACAAATATATATATTATAGAATTCATGTTAAGAAAGTAATAGCATAAACAATGTGTTCATAAACATTGAAAGAACTAAAATAATACTACAGCAAAACTGAAACACACTAAAGGGAAAAATGTGTTTTTCCTTCGGCTGGTTCTACCACACCAATGATGTTGGGGACACCCTTACTTAACTCATTCAGTCCAATGGAGCTCAGGTAGTTTGCATTGTAACTTTCAATGGGTAGAGCCTAAGCCTTCTGACAGAATCAAATTATGTCTTCACATTTCAAATGTTCATATTTCTGGAACCACAGGGGTTATGAAAGAAATATACATGGGAAACTTTTCAGCACAAACTATTTTATAGTGGTAGTATTCTTTAGGTTCTAGGTCCTAAACCACATTTTATAAGTCACAGTAAATACAGTAACTGTTACATTTGTAATTTATTGTAAAGAACTTACAATATCTCAGCAACCACTCAAGTTACACACATACTGTCAGCAACATTTTATTCATGTAGCTCAGAGGTTTCATAAGAGGCTAAGGGGTTCTGTCTGTGTTACTTGATTGTTGAGATATTTACAAAAATATGAGAATTATATTTATATAAATTAATATCATAAAACAATTACCTGCACTAGACAGACGTCAAATATTAATGCAGTTGAGTTTGCCACTGTGTAAGCTTTAAAATGAAATATTTTAAAACCTTGTACATAGCATGGTTTTAGAATTACTGATACAGCTATAAACAAGCAGTATTTCACACCTAGTAGTCTCATCGATAGGAGTTAACTGCAGATGCACCTGGAGATGTCACTCAGATGTAAAATATATTAACGCATGTCATCTATTTTGCCATAGAAAGCATTACAACTTCTCAGAATTAAGTTTGCTGTCAAAAAGAAGGAAAACATCTTTCATGTCTTTAAGCATTCATTTTTTTGTTGTTCTTTTTTTTTTGTTTATGATGTTCTTCCAGAAATGTAAAACTGAGTATAATTCAGTTTTACCACTTTTAAAAATGTACTAGTTATGTTATTCACTACTTAGACATATGTTTTATTGCCTTCTTATGCTGAGGCTCTAAACCATCCAAAAATGAATGCTTCATTACTTTCTTAAAAACACTCCTGGTCCCTGCACTCCTCTCTCTAATATGTCTTCATCCCATTTTGGCCCATTTTTACCAGTGTCCTGGAACACCGAATAGCACATTTAAGACCTGGCAACTATGGCTTTCAATTAGTTGAAATTGGTATGGCTTAAGTCCTCAATCCTGTTAACTAGCAGGCATAGCACATTATTCCCTACACCAAGTCCAGCATAGACATGCACATTTCCAAACATGCTCTGGTTGACTACAATACCATGCAGTCACTGGGTGGCGGTGTACCCCACAGACCGACTCTCATGCAGATAGTGCATATATGAGGCCTTTCCTGACGTGGAGCTTCTGCAGTAAAATTGCAGCAAACCCACTGCCTAGGATGGGTGAAACAGCTTTTGGTTGGAGACCTCAATCCTCCCTGACAGGCTTCTCTAATGCCTGGACCAGTTCAAAAAGCTAGGTCACTGAAGTCATGGGCATGCCACAAATTCTTTGTGCCACAGATCCTATCTAATGGTATCTTATTTACCTAATGTTTTTTAACATTCCATTATACAAAACTGTTTTAGAAATAATAATTATTTTGCTTCTTTCATATTATGCCAATTTTCTTCACAATCAACACTCTATGTTGAATTGGATCGCTTCTTGCAGTAAAAACACCAAAAACTTGGTTCCCTCTAGAGAGACAAATATTGCCCGAGACAGCAATAAAAAACCTAGCCTTAACTTACTTACTACAATCCCTTCATTACACTTCTCCGATCTTTACTGACATAAGGACAACACTAAAGACCAAACTAGTCTCCTGTTGAAATAAAGTTGCAAAATTTGCTGCATATGCTAGACACAGAACCCACAGCTGTGAGGCCTTATAACAACTAATCTGGCTAGAAATACACAACTGCCTGTGAAGATTGGGTAGAGATGGATGAAGGTTGCCAGCCTAGCCAAATAGAATTTGGCACATAATTCTATTATTTGTAAATACTGTGAATGTTGAACTTAAAACAATGCAGCAACATTGCCATCTGCTGTAAAGAAAGCTAAGTCAAGCAATTCTCGTTGGTCCTTTGAATTTAAAATGATTTCATCACTGCCTTTGATATTTTACAAGTTGGCTTCAGTCCGGCTGGATGGGGGCTTCCTGCCTATTGTTTTAAGGCTAAGGTTAATGACTGGAATTTACATGTGGAATGTCCTTTATTGCTCTAAGTGTAAAAGAATGTAAATGCAGTTAATGTGTAGCCTGGGAACTCCAGGAAGGGTGAAAAAGATGATGTAATGTTTAGCAGAACTGCAGTTTCAATTTAAACAGTAAGAACCAGAGATTATTACGCATTTTTGTCTTGATGTCCAACTTATCAGCACTCTGCCTGTGTCTTAAGTAAGTTATCTAAGAAAGGGTGTTTTCTTGTAGAAATAGCCAGAAATTAGAAAATATTAGACTAAGTGATTTTTTATGTCAGAACTGTACTATGGAATTATTTTACATTTCTGTGTGATCTGTGAACTCTTGAATAGCACTGTGGTGTAGTAGTATTGGCTTGTGTTTTTAGTATTTATTATTAAATATTTTTAAACCCTTTTCAACTGTGGCTGGTTTATGTATAGATAAGTTAAACTCTAGAGTACATTGCATATTTATAGAGTTTTTTGTATAAAACCACTCTTCTTCTTCTTCTTTCACTTTTTCCTGGCTAGGGGTCACCACAGCAGATCACCTGTCTGCTCATGATTGGTAGTGGCGTTTTACAGTGTCAAGTTGCCATCCCAGCACCCAACCTTCCACAGAAGACACACACACACACACACACACACACACACACACACACACACACACACACACACACACACACACACTCACACCTAGGGCCAATTTAGAGTGTCCAATCCACCTACATCTTTGGGATGTGGGAGGAAACCGGAGCACCCAAAGAAAACCCACAAAATCACAGGGAGGACATGCAGACTCTGCACAGAAGGCACCCCAGCTGACAATCGAACCAGAGAACCTCTTGCTGTGAGGCGGCAACGCTAACCGCTGCACCACCGTGGCCGCCCATATTGTACAAAACCACTCTAATAAGCCTTAAGACTGTTTAGTCACACTTACCAATTGGATAATAATATTTCACAGTAATGATTGGACAACCTTTTAAGGGCTTTTGGGTAGCTGATAATTATTAGCTGGTGGTGGCAGTAATTACTACCATATAGTCTGGGTATAGGGGCACAGCTGGAGAATCTGTGTCAGCCTTTCCCAGGAGTGTCTGTGAAGTTGTATAAATACTTATCTCAAAGTGTGTGTGTGTGTGTGTGTGTGTGTGTGTGTGTGTGTGTGTGTGTGTGTGTGTGTGTGTGTGTGTGTGTGTGTGTGTGTGCGTGTGTCAGCTACTTGGGCAGGGACATGAAGCACTGGTTGGACAAACAGGGTACTGGAGGTTAGCTTGCCAGCTAGGCTGATATCTGGACCCTGTAGCTGTGCCAGTGGGATGGCTTATTGGGGACCTGGAGAGTAAGGGAGCAACCAGCCCCAGACTGACTGTGATCCCTATGTGCTCTTAAGGGAAATTGCACTTTACTGTGTGTATTTGTTATCCTTTCCTCTCATATGAGATGCCCTCTCTGGTGTTAGTGGTGAGGATTGAGGCTCCTTGACTGCTGGACCAGGGCACGGGTGTCACATCTGTGGTTTGCAGTGGTTGGGATATCCACATCACATATTAAGTAGTTGGCAAATACTAACTGGCTTGTAGTGGTGTGGGTAGAGTGAATCCTGTAGCTTATGTACAGTGATCCCTGAAGGTGTTTTGCACTCTAAATTAGCCACACAGTGAATACTCAGAGTTCAGATCACAATTGTTTTATTTCTTTTGTTAGCTTAGTTAGTCAGGGTGAGCAGGCAGCATGTCAGCAGAGGAGTATGGAATGACACAAGGAGCCAGCTGGTGGAGATATACCAGGCTAGGGGACTGATGCATGGAAACCTGGCTAAGGCAGACCTGATTGCAGCCTTGGTTACAGCTGCATCAGAAAATATTATCCAGGAGGACAATTAGATGGCAGTGGAGATACAATATCCTTGCAGAATGGACAGTTCAACCTTTCTGCGAAGGACAATCAGACTGGCAGCGGAGATACAATATCCTCGGAGAATGGACAGCTCAACCTTTCTGCAGTGGACTTAAAAATCCAGCTGGAGCTAAAGAGACTTGAGTTGGAGGCCAGGAGTTTGGAGATAGAAGCCGAAGAAAAGGACCATCAGAGAGGCATGAGAGGGAAATGCTGACTCTTCACCAGAGTCATGGAGGTAATGGGAAAGGGAGTAACTGGACCCCAGAAACACAACAGGTCAGTAAATTTCTTCTGCAATTTAAAGAGGGGGATAATTTTGATAGTTTCATTCATATGTTTGAGAGGGTGTGCAAACAGTATAGTGTTGACCAAAGGCTCTGGGTACGGTTCCTGACCCCCTTACTCCATGGTAAAGCTGTAAATGCATTGGCTAAAATGTCTGACATTGCATGTTTTGATTATACTGCTGTAAATAAATGTCTTTTAGAATGTTTTAAGCTAACACCTGAAATGTATAGGAAAAAGTTTTGTGAGCATAGATGCAAGGCAAATGAAAGTGTGTGTGAATATGTTGATGAACTGAGCATTTATTTTCATGGCTGGGTGAGTGGATGTCAGGTCACCACTTTTGAAGGGCTAGCAGACCTTTTGGTGAGGGAGCAAGCCCTTAGCACTTTGTCTGAGGACATGAGGATCTGGTTAGCTGATAGACAATGTGTTACTTCAGATGAGTTGGGAAGAAGGGAGACTTGTACCTGGCAAGCAGGACAGCTCTGCACAGGAAGGGGACCCCCAGTACTGCTCATGGGTCTAAAAGAAGCCATGGTGGGCAGCACAGACTGCCACAACAGAATCTGCAAGTAGCAGAGGAAGCCACTAGTCCAGGTATATGTCCAGGAACTAGGATTAAATGTTTTGAATGCAACCAGTGGGGCCATGTGGCATACAGATGTCCACAGAGGCAAGCTGGGGAACCAAAGGTGAGGGAGACAGTAAGTGGGAAAGACAAAATACCAATATTAGGTTGTCTTGAGACAACAGGGGTATGGAACTACCATCCTGCCGATGTCCTGAGAGGTATGGATTTGGATGAGGCAGTACCATGTGCTTATGCAGTTACACACAGTGAGGCTAGAAGACAAGCATGTGGGTCTGGTAGCCTGGAGGAGACCCAGACAGACTGCATACTTGCAGCCAGTACTGGTGAGGTGGTTACTTCAGGGAGTGAGCTACACTGTAGCAGAGAGACTGAAGGTGAGCCACAGCTGCTTGTCTTGAGGTTACTGATGGTCCCTTGGACAGAGTGACTGCAAAGGTAGAGGTGAGTAGTAGTACCCAGGCTGACAGTGAGGCACCACTGTCAGAGGATGCCAGACTTCCTGTTGAAGGGGAGCTGGGAAGGGTTACAAACAGAGAGTTGAGACAGGCTCAGCTCTCAGACCCTACATTGCAATGCCTGAGGCAGGTAGCTAGGGAGGCACCTGATTCTCAAGGAAAGGGGGAATCTGTATACTGGGACAAAGGGTTACTGTACAGAGAATGGACCCCTGAGGAAGGGCTAGAAGGTGAGAGAGTACAGCAGTTGGTAGTGCCTAGAGCCTACCATCTGGTGCTTCTAGCCATAGCCCATGATATTCACTTTGCAGATCATATGGGCATAAAATGTACAAAGAGATGCATTATGCAAAACTTTTATTGACCTGGAATTTCCAGAGATGTAACGAGGTACTGCAGGACCTGTGATCAGTGCCAAAAGGTAGGCAAGGCAGGAGACAAGGTGAGAACTTCTTTGATGCCTTTGTCTGTGATTGAGGAGCCATTTCAGAGGGTAGCTATGGATATAGTGGTTCCTCTGAGTACCCCGAGTTCCACAAGGAAAAATTATATCCTAGTGGTAGTGGATTATGCTACATGATACCCTGAGGCAGTGGCTTTGTCCTCCATTGAGGCAGAGAAGGTGGCAGATGCTTTATTAGAGATTTTCAGCAGGCTAGGTTTCCCAAAAGAAATTCTGACTGACTGAGGTGCCAATTTCATGTCAGACCTGCTGGCTTATCTGTGGAAGTCCTGTGGGGTGAAGCACATGTAGACCACTCCCTACCATGCCCAGACTAATTGCCTTGTTGAGAGGTTAAACTCTACAATCAAGTCCATGCTATGGGCATTTGCAGATCAGTTTAAGAAGGATTGGGACAAATATTTGCCCCATCTGTTGTTTGCTTATAGAGAGGTTCCCCAGGAATCCACAGGGTTTTCACCCTTTGAGTTGCTGTATGGGCATAGGGTGAGGGGACATCTAGATTTAATTTGAGATGAGTGGGAAGGTGAGTGTGAGTCTCCCAAGGAGTCTGTTGCGACATATGTTCTAAACCTCAGGACAAGGCTCAGGGAACTCATGGGCTTGGCCTGGGAGAACCTGGCAGAAGCCCAACAACAGAAAAAGGTGTGGTATGACAAGAATACTCGAGCTGGGAGTATGCTGTGGGGCAGCAAGTAATGGTTCTCATTCCTGTCAGACACAACAAGCTGCAAGCAGCTTGGGAGGGTCCCTACAAGGTGGTAAGAAAGGTAAGTGATGTTAACTACATGGTGGAACTGGTAGGCAGATGGCAGGGGCACAATTTGTACCATGTTAACATGATGAAACCTTACCATGATAGGGAGGCCCTTGTGCTCAGCATTTGCAGGGGATTGCAGGAGGAGTCTGAGGGAGATCTGGTGACTGATCTTATCAGTCAGGCTCATGCTGACACCTCAGTGGAAGGGGTAACAATGTCCCAACAGCTATCTCCTATCCAGGGTCGAGAAATCCAAGCAGTGTTGCAGGAATTTGGGGACATGTTTACTGGGAAACCAGGGTGCACCCACCTGGTGCAGCACCAGGTGGATACAGGACCCCAAAGGCCTATTAGACAGGCCCCTTATATGGTGCCTGAGAGAGTCAAACAGACTCTGAGGGAGGAGGTACAGAAGATGTTGTAACTAGGGGTGATCCAAGAGTCCAACAGTCCCTAGGCCTCCCCAGTGGTGCTGGTGCCAGCAGAGGATGGCAGCACCAGGTTCTGTGTAGACTACAGGAAATTAAATAGTCACACAGAGTCGGATGATTACCCCATGCCTAGGACAGATGAGGCCCTAGTGCAGCTGGGTGGGGCTAAGTATCTTACAACCATTGATCTTACCAAGGGTTACTGGCAGGTGCCCTTGACTCCCAGTGCTAGAAAGAAGTCAGCCATTGTGACTCCTTTTGGCTTGTATGAGTTCACAAAGATGCACTTTGGGATGAAGAATGTCCCAGCGACTTTCCAGAGGCTGGCAGATCATATCTTAGTAGGAGCTGGATGGTTTGCCCTTGCCCTTGCCCTTCAGCATGTCAGGGAGGTGCTGGGCAGACTACAGAGGGCAGGGTTGACCATTAAGCTGAGCAAATGTCAGGTGGGTATGGTGGAGGTCTCCTATCTAGGACATAGAGTGGGGAGTGTTAAGATAAGGCCAGAACCTGCCAACATGGAAGTTATTCAGGCATGGCCTGCACCTGTTACTAAAAATCAGGTGGGGGCATTTTTAGGGATAGCAGGGTACTACAGAAAGTTCATCCCTAGTTATAGTACCATAGCTGCTCCCCTCACAGACCTGACAAGGAAGAACAGGCCAGATAAGGTAGTGTGGACCCCAGCATGTGAGCAGGCATTCCAGAACCTTAAAGAAGCTTTGGGAGGACCCCCTGTGTTAGCCAGTCCAGATTACAGCAAAGAATTTATTGTGCAAGTGGATGCTTTGAACCATGGGGTGGGGACTGTACTTAGCCAGATTTCTTCAGAGGGGGAAGAGCACCCAGTGGTTTATCTCAGTTGTAAACTCCAACCTAGGGAGGAATGCTATGCAGCTGTAGAAAAGGAATGTCTAGTCATAGTGTGTGCACTGCAGAAACTTTAGCCTTATCTGTATGGAAGTAAATTCACTGTAATGGCAGATCACAACCCTCTAACATGGTTAAACAGAGCCAGTCAGCAAAATGCCAAGTTGCTAACATGGAGCCTGGGGTTGCAAGCATATATGTAAGTGCTGCACATCAGTGAGATTAGCAATGCCAATGCAGATGGGCTGTCAAGATGGGGAATGGGGTGAAGTACACTCAGATAGACCTAACCCTCTCAAGCAGTGGTTCTCAAGGGTCACTTTAAAACCTAGCTTAAGTTCTCTAGGGGAGGAGAGATGTAAAGATTGGGTAGAGATGGGTGAAGGCTGCCAGCCTAGCCAAATAGAATTTGGCACATAATTCTATTATTTGTAAATACTGTGAATGTTGAACTTAAAACAATGTGGCAACATTGCCATCTGCTGTAAAGAAAGCAAAGTCAAGCAATTCTTGTTGGTTCTTTGAAATTAAAATAATTTCATTACTGCCTTTAATGTTTTACAAGTCGGCTCCAGTCCAGCTGGATAGGGGCTTCCTGCCTATTGTTTTAAGGCTAAAGTTAATGATCAGAATTTACATGTGGAATGTCCTTTATTGCTCTAAGTGTAAAAGAATGTAAATGCAGTTAATGTGTAGTATGGGATCTCCAGGAAGGGCGGAAAAGATGATGTAATGTTTAGCAGAAATGCAGTTTCAATTTAAACAGTGAGAACCAGAGATTATTACGCATGTTTGTCTTGATATCCAACTTATCAGCACTCTGCCTGTGTCTTAAGTAAGTTATCTTAGAAGGGTGTTTTCTTGCAGAAATAGCCAGAAATTATAAAATATTAGACTAAGTGTTTTTCTGTTATGTCAGAACTGTACTGCAGAATTATTTTACATTTCTGTGTGATCTCTGAACTCTTGAATAGCACTGTGGTGTAGTAGTATTGTCTTGTGTGTTTAGTATTTATTATTAAATATTTTTAAACCCTTTTAAACTGTGGCTGGTTTATGTAGAGATAAGTTAAGCTCTAGAGTACATTGCATATTTATAGAGTTTATTGTACAAAGTCACTCTAATAAGCCTTAAGACTGTTTAGTCACACTTACCAATTTGATAATAATATTGCACAGTAATAATTGGACAACCTTTTAAGGGCCTTTGGGTAGCTGATAATTATTAGCTGGTGGTGGCAGTAATTACTACCGTATAGTCTGGGTATAGGGACATAGCTGGAAAATCTGTGTGCCTTTCCCAGGAGTGACTGTGAAGCTGTATAAATACTTATCTCAAAGTGTGTGTGAGCATCAGCTACTTGTGCAGGGACACAAAGCACTGGTTGGACAGAGAGGGTACGGCAGGTTAGCTTGCCAGCTAGGCTGAGATCTGGACCCCATAGCTGTGCCAGTGGGGAGTCTTATTAGGGACCTGGAGAGTAAGGGAGCGACCAGCCCCAGAGTGATTGTGATCTCTGTGCGCTCTTAAGGGAAATTGTACTTTACTGTGTGTATTTGTTATTCTCTCTCCTATATGAGATGCCCTCTATGGTGTTAGTGGTGAGGACTGAGGCTCCTTGATTGCTGGGCCAGGGAGCGGGCATCACACTGCCTCATATTCTCTCAGGTACTTTTTGTGTATAAATAAATGCCTTATTCCAAATAATGCCCAGCATTAAAATATACACCACTGTCTTACTCTCCTGCAAGGGACCTCTGGTCCACCAAAAAGTTTCCTCCTAAGTTTTTCTAAATTAACAAGTCATCAGGATACTGACTGTACTGTTATTATTTGTCCAAACTGTGGGATGCTATCCCCGCAAAATTAAAAATTATAGACGAACTACCCAGCTTCAAAACAGAGATCAGGCAATACCTAAATCCATCCTGGATATGCTCATTCTTGTTTCCAGGCTGACAGTTTCTCTAATGACCTCGGACATGGTTCCCTAATCAACTCAAGGACTTTCACCTCCTCATCCAAGATACACCCTCCTCCATTTTTACAACCACAACCTCCTTGACATTTATTCTTCTTACTTCACAACTTGAATGTCACCTCCCCAATCTCTCTTTCTCTCTCTCTCTTTCTTTGACCTAATATAACATTAATACTTATGTTTGCCCCTCAAATCAACAATTCAAATCCCCCTTTAGTCTCCTTCACCTTATTTATTTTCTCTGTGAAACTTCTACAACCCTTTCACTGACTCTGCACAGTACACAAACATATATTCCTCTTTCACTTTCATCAGTACTATCATTCATCCATCCATGTCTTATTTTAATGTGAAGCCATCAACCAATGTTAAAGTTGAATGAAAAGATTCTAGCTGCTTGTATAAAATTTGTTACAGGTAACTAATTTCCTAATCTAACATATTGTATAAATCTGTCCTTTTTCAATTTGTATACGACCCATTCTGTCAACCCTGTATTTTATTGCAACTTATGAATGTATATTATTATATTATTTACTCTGTATAATTGTACTGAAGACAATATTCCTCTTAAAAAATGAAATGAAACCATTAGTTACAAATGTTATGTAATGGAACTTTTCTCCCTGGGCATCTATTGAAAATGGGTTACACCCAGTCTGACTTTCCTAGTCAACAAAGAAAATAAACAAAATATAAATAAATAAATAAATAAAATAAATAAATACAGGCACATGATCTAATGCCCAAAAATTATTGCCAAAACCAACACCACCTTACACAGTGACACCAACCAGATAGGATCTAGGCTCTCACACCAAATTATGTATTGCTGTTATTTGTATTCTAGTATCAGCTCTACTTACACTGTCACTATATCCATAACACCCAACCTGTAATGCCTTCCATTCACCTCCACAAGTATTACACTATTTTTACTTCTATTTCAAAAAATATCCAAAATCTAAGTACAATAACATCTGGACAGATACAATGGACATAAATCCACAAGTTCCATATAATTCATATATTGACTGTATCTTTTGCTTAAGCTATATTGCAGTCCCTCTCACTACTATTCAAACTAACATCTCTGCAAAAGCCACTCAAGAAATTCTTTGCTTTGAGGGAAATATATCCCTCAGCTCCCATTCCCTTAAATATATGTTTCCTCAAAACATAAAACATCCATAAATTCATCCTAGATTACCATTAATTGCTACCAAAATCATCAAAAAAAGTAATTAGAAATGTAAACCAATAGGTTACATTTGCAATTACCAAACATAAAACAAAAAATAACTTTTACATGAGGGACTCCCCCCACCCCCACACCCTGATGTAGAAGATCTAACTAACACCCCTGGAAATTATTTATACTAATTCTATGGTTGCATAACCTCAAAGAAAGGGGAAAAACACTGGAATTATATAATGGTCAATTTAATGATGTTTGATCTTTACATAATTCAGTCAGCTGTTTCACTGATGAAAAATACCAGCATTAAATATGTTTGTCATGTGCCACTTCAATAATGAAACAGAACTCCATAAGACCTTGGATGACCTTTATTGATTCAAGCATAAGAAAACAAATGCATCATAACTTTATTAATCATAACTTCATTTCTTTGCACATGAAAATATCACATGACCATCCATAAGGGCAATGTAGCACCACTCACCCTTGCAGAATAAGCAATGTCCTCCACCCACTTGCTTATTCTTGCACTTCAGGCAGTTACCTTCATCCCAAACCTCATTTCCATCCAAACCACCAGGCACAAGCAGCTTCCAACCACTCTCTTCCACCACTCCAGGCTTCCTTCCTCCAAAAATGTACACATGAGGGGGAACAGAAGAGGGACAAGCCTGTCCCTCTTCTCCACCCATGTACCTCTCCCAATTATAGCCACCATAACAACTCAGTGACGATGAGAGGGCTGGGAGGGCAAGAAAATCACACCAAAATGTGCTTCCCAAGGCAATTCCCAGCACTCAAAACCCCTAAGATCCTCCCCCTCTCTACCTCACTTCCTCCCTTCATCCTTCCAATATTTAACCCTTCCTTGTCCTAACTGCATTTATAGAGTTTATCTTTTCTGCCTATCCTTTCCAACCCTAACCCTCCCTTACCTACTCATCTACTTTCTCCCCCCACTAAAGATGCCCTGTGACAAATTTGTCTGTTCCAGACATAATTTCTTGTTTAAGAAAAATAAGGCAGGACATGAATAATTTATGTAATGTTGCTTAGGTCATATGATATATAGCAATATATGTGAAGTATAATGTTTGTTAAGTTAATAGAGTTTGATTACTTTTATATGAATGTAAATCTGCCTGTGTCACAAGTGATAATTCAATAAAGGTGTTTGGAAAAAAAACACCACCATTTAAGCACACAATGAAATGCATGCAGCAGTAAATCATATAGCATCCATATCCATCTATCTATCTATCTATCTATCTATCTATCTATCTATCTATCTATCTATCTATCTATCTACACTAACTGTATGATAACATAACTATGGAGATAGATGAAATGCAAACAAAGAGTACATCAGTACTGGTATACTATTGGGAACTAAACCAGCAATTACTTCAACCCCATACATGGTTACAAGTAAACAGCCCATTAACAGTGAACTGTGTTATCAGAAACTGCACCAGCACTGAGAAGAGTAGAGCACATTCCTATGTTATTTTGGATAACTACGTTCTCACTAACAACATTACATGATAACAATCACATTCAGGAAAAAATAGCCAGCCACAAAATCTGCAACAATTAACAGCAATGATTGTCTGATGACGTTTAGTAGAATCCTGTATACATGTACACAAGTGTGTGTGTGTGTGTGTGTGTGTGTGTGTGTGTGTGTGTGTGTGTGTGAGTAAATATGAAAAACTGACAAATCAAATTGCTAGCTACCTGTTCATGAAACAGTGCAAGTCACCTAGATGTCATATTCAGTCCCAGATCCCTTCCCTCTTACAGCCTTAAAAATTTCATTGACAGTCATTATCTATCTTACCAATAATTCTAATCATCACTGGAAAAAGGCTTTTTAGTCAACTTCCACCTATTTTAACACACACACACACACACACACACACACACACACACACACACACACACACACACACACACACACACACACACTCACAGAAATGCCATCATAAAATTGAGAAAAGATATCATAAGATTGTCATAAGAACAGTATGTATGAGGGCTGTGCTTGAAAGTCAAAATTATGAAGAAAAATACTTTAAAAATATTATTTAAAACAAATGATTATAACCCTGCCAAAACTTGACATTTTGAGTTCAAATGTTCATCATACTTACTGTGGGCCATCCTCAACTAAGACAATGTGGACTCTGATCCAAAATGTAATCTACAAAAATGACTGTAAAACAACATTTACAAATAAAATGGCACAATACTAAGTGATATGGCACACCAGTTACACACAAAATGTCCTTAAATGACTACTATGAAAACTATCCATCCATCCACAACCCCTTTTTCCTATTTTTGCAGAAGGGGTCAAGATGTCACTTCACCAGTGACAGCCATCTAGAGTCAAGGTTTACACCATTGGGTGGCTAGCCCTGCCATGGTAGTTCTTTCATACCACACACTCATACCTATGGCAAATTTAGAGTGCCCAATCCACCTATTGCATATCTTTGGAATGTGGGAGGAAACCAGAGCAAACCTATACTAACACAGGGAGGACATACAGACTCCACACAGAAGACACTCCTGCTGGGAATTGAACTGGGGAACCTCTGGGAATTGACCTAGGGAACCTCTTGCTGTGAGGGGACAATGCTATCCACTGTGTTACTATGCTACCCACTGCTACTATTGTGAAAAATATAATACAACAATTCTATATAGTTTAAAAGTTATAATGCTGCACAGCAATTAGTTTGTAAAAATTAGCCAAAACACTTACTCTAAACTTATTTTCAACAAATGCCCATAATCCTGCCAAGGCTTAACATTATGAACTCAATTTTTCATCATGTCACCAATCTATGGGCCACTAATGAATTGCCACCACCTGAGATATGACACAGCCTTTGCACTGCTCAGATCCTAAAAACTAGTTAGTAAAATTATATGAGACATTTTCATGTGGAATTAGGTAATAGCACACAAAGAGTCCCTAAAATAGCTGTCTTGAAAACTGCATATCAGAATTCCACATAGTTAAAAAGTTAAACTAATAAGCGCAATTCAGACTATTATATTTGCATTTTGCACATCTTTGCATAATACTAAGATGACACTGGGTAACCAGTATCTTGTTAAACATGGCATTTTCTTTTGGATTACATCTTTGATGGTTAAAATTGTTTTGAATACTAAAAGGTTAGTTTATCTACAGTTTTTATGACTACTTTTTGTATACTTTTTTTTGAGCAAAGTGTACTAGTTATTTTTCCATCTTGCCCATTACATTTGATTAAAATATTATGGGCCAGATTCCAAAAGAGTTACTGTCAATGTAAGTCTTCCCTAATTCCGAAAGACCTACTCTCAGTGTAACTGACTTTCTTAGGTGTAAGGCCAATCTATAAACAGGCTTACACCAGGGACCAGATTCCAAAAACCTGCTATCAGCCTGCTCTCAGTGTACAATGTAAGTAACCACTTACACTGAGAGCAGGCTGATAGCAGGTTTTTGGAATCTGGTCTTTGGAATTGGGCCCACTGATTTTGTTTTATACAACAGCAGAGTGCAGTTTATAATTAAATAACTGCATTCAATTAAACATTTTTAAATATTCTGCTTTTTTATACATTCAAACATTAC
The DNA here is from genome assembly GCF_019279795.1 of Protopterus annectens. NCBI lineage: Eukaryota > Metazoa > Chordata > Ceratodontiformes > Protopteridae > Protopterus > Protopterus annectens. The sequence goes on along the minus strand of NC_056744.1, from coordinate 1,056,938,697 downwards.
AAAGCAGTAGTGTTGTCTCTCAGTACATTATTAGTTGTTGTTGTTGTTGTTGTTGTTTGTCTTTCAGCTTTTCCCGGTTAGGGGTCGCCACAGCGGAACTCCGATCCGCTAATGATTGGCAGTTAGTTTTTTTTTTTATGGTGTCGAGTTGCCAGCCCGATGCCCAACCTTCAACGAAGGCACTCCCATTCAATGCATGTCTTTTGAACGGCCACTCGACCGCAGGGAGGACATGCAGACTCCACACAGAAGGCACTCCCAACCCAAGCCGAGAATCGAATGGGAGAACCTCTTGCTGTGAGGCAACAACGCCACCGCTGCACCACCGCGGAAGCTCTCTGTCAGTGCATTATTAGTATGGTGTGGATATGTAAATTCACCACTTCTTACTTTACTGTAGCTGCAATATTTCTAAATACTCATTTGGAGTCATAGCTGGTATGTTCATGTGTTGAGTGCTGCCTTGGCATATTTCAAACATTTTTATCAGGTGATTTATATTATACTTGCAGACATTACATTTGTATCAATTGGGAACTGTGTCAGCTGTTTCAGATTGTATTTTATTTTTGTTTATGCATTTTATCTGGTATCTACAGGAATTCTATCTACAGCCAGTAATGGAGAAACTAGAATTAGGCTTGTTTCATATTGGGAATATTGACAAGTATATCCACTAATTTAGGGTTAGTTAGTAAATTCTAATTCTAGACTATGTCATTGTTTAGTACTACCCTTTGTAGTGCATAGGTGCAAAGTAATTTATATTGCAACTAATTGAAAGGTAATAGTCTATTGTCCATCCATCCTTGTGGTCCATAGTGCATACTATTTCACATTCTATATAAATACTAAGTCCTTGTTTTCATATTTTGATATTTATACTTAGTATCGCACCTAGTGGTCCAGTCCTACCAACTGATTTTAGTTTGATTTCTACCTGCATCTGGTGAATTTGTTAGTATATTTTCTGACCCTTGAACATTAATTTTAAATTCATAGATAAGTACTAGTCTAGCTGACCTTACAGACAATTTTAAAACTAGTCAGTTTTCCCAATGTGAAAATCAAACTCCATACCTTGCATCTGTGAAGTAAATACTTTAACCATTATGACAACACCCTACCTCACTCTATTACTGCAAACTTGAAGCCCTTTAAAAATAGCTAGTGCAGTGAATGTCATGTTTGTTAAAAGCAAAGAACTAGTCTCGTCTACATTTTGTCTTAAATGTAATAAACAACAGGGGTTATTTTGTATTTTAGAAAGTAAAATGACTGAAGATTTAGAAGATTGCATGTGAAGTAATGGCACAGCTTTTTGACCAATTATTGAGCTTGTAAGTTCTTGGAAGAAGACGATGGTAGCACAGAGTAAAATGTTTATGGTCATGGCATATTGTGGAAAGAGTTTCCAGTATTGATAATAAAATGTATCAAGATAATCCAGTTTCTAATGAATGTATAAATAAATGGATGAGGTCCAAAAAAATGAAGTAAGTAACATGTAAAAATAAATTCTTCTTTCAGCTTTTCCCAGTTAGGGGTCGCCAAAGCAGATTACTTGTCTGTTCATGATTGGTAGTGGAGTTTTACAGTGTTGAGTTGCCAGCCTGGCACCCTACCTTCCACAGAAGGCACACACATGCTCATACCTAGGGCCAGTTTAGAGTGTCCAAGCCACCTACAGCATGTCTTTGGGATGTGGGAGGAAACCGGAGCACCCGGAGGGAACCTACACAACCACAGGGAAGACATGCAGACTCCACACAGAAGGCACTCCAGCTGAGAATTGAACTGGAGAACCTCTTGCTGTGAGGTGGCAGCACTAACCACTGCACCACCGCAGCCGCCCATGTAAAGGTAAATTACAATGTAGGAAAAGGTAGGTAAATACTGACAATATTCCGTACAATTCTTAAAATAATTCTGAATCAAGTGCAACAGAAAATTTTAATGATATGGGCACAGGGTGGCATGTAATAAAAATGGTACAGCTGAAAATTAAAATTTTTTAGAGATAGGAAACAGAGGAAACCCCCCCCCCCATTGGACAATAATAAACTTATTTTGTCAAAACAAAACAATAAACATATAACAATGCATGGAGGAATAAATGATTAATATGTAACTCTATTAAATTAAATCACATGAAAATGCAGTATTGTAAATTTTAGAAAACCTTTAGACAAACTCAGTTGACACAGCTTTCAGTGATATTTTATCATCCCCAAGTTGGAATGTTTACATATTCTCCAAGGTTCACCAATTTAACATGTGGCTATGACAATTCTATTTATTTTGTAATATTAAACTTATTACTTCCTGGAAAGATTACATTCAGGGCCCATGTAAACTTGAAAATGACAACTTTCATTTAAGCTACTATGGAGCTAGGTTTGTTTCTTGGAAAATGTCTGACTATATCAATGGTTTTAGGGTGGGGGTCAGAACCAGTAACTGGAAACAATCTACAATTAGAAGACCTAACAATTCTTTTACTATCTTTCTTTTGTAATGATCAGAGTCTGGGTAACACTGATTAATTATGCAGCCTGATTCAGCTTAAATATCACAAAATTGCAGCTGTTGTTGAGTCATGAAATTCCAAAAATTTAGGTTTCCCAGTGTTCCAAAAGTACAAGTGTCACAGGGAACATTCCAGAAGTGGTAGTGTACCCTTGCTTATACATAAAACCTTACCTTCATATTTTAGTAAAATGGCTGATAAACAGAAATTCTGACTGATGAAGACATAGATTTTGGAAGGAAATGATAATATATATGCAATACTTAGATAAAGAAGTCCAAGTGTGGACTCTTTTATTCACTTTGACTATTTACTTAAACTTGAATCCATCTTGGATGCTAAAACATACTTTTACCCGAGTACTTTACTTATCCTGATATTGACTTGCCAAACCTTACTGCTGATACAATATTTGCCAAGGATTTATTGATATACTTTCATTGTATAACCTCCATTAGTTAGTTACAGGTGAAACAAGAGGAAATCTTTTTATTAGATATAGTTGTCATAGGTGATTTGGGTCTTTTAAGTAATTTACATTTTAGCCACCCCCTTGGTTACCCAGACTATATTATTTTTGAGATCCAACTAACTTACTTGCTTGGGGTTGCCACAACTGTTGTAAATGTGTTTCCTCAGGCGTCTCTGATCACAACTGCTTTGACCGACAGAAACAGATGGTCGACATGTGCAAGAGATCAACAATTCCCAGGTAGAGGAATATTTCCTTTCTCTGGGAATTGTATGATCTTAAAATTAGCATATATATTTACCAAGGGGTGTAGGGGCACTTGCTGTTAGTTTAGCCTACTCTGGGGTAATCCTTGGAGTATGTGTACAACTTGCTGATATTCTGTGTTTTGAAGTTAGTATGTCAATATTTGGTACATTGATGTTCTGATCAATCGACAAGAAATTATTGGTCCATATATCCACACATAGGTTCATAGGTTCATAGGTTCATACTAGGCTATCTGCCCGAGGGCATTTACAAGCCTAGCCCATCGTTTTGTGGCTTACGCCTCCCCTTTAGTATGGGGAACTATACCCATTATTTTGCTGTGCCTCTGTCGAGCAGTGACACTGAGGTAATCCCTGGGGTATATCTGCGATCTCCCATCCATTGGTCAAGATTTCTCTTGAACAAGGCCAGCGAGGTGCTCTGCCTCACATGTACCGGGATTTTGTTCCACAGCATAGGGAGTCTTTGGGTGATGAATCTATCCCTCCAGCACGTCCTATTAATAGCCATGTCGAGGTTTAAGTCTCCCGCCCTTGTGGCTCTGATGGATCTGGATTTTTGAGGTGAAGCATATTCATCAAATCTGGGTTTGACATGGCCTTGTATGTTAGGCAAAGGTCACCTCTGAGCAAGTGATTAGCGACTGAATAGAGCTGGAGTTCTTTCAGTCGGGCAGCATAGGATAGATTTTTGAGACCCTTTATCCTTTTGGTGAGGAACTTCTGTGGCCTCTCCAGCTGCTGCAAGTGTTGGGTCAGATACATTCGAATGGGGCATTGTACTCAATCATTGGTCTGATGAGTGATGAGTAAAGGGAGACTATAACCTCCCTTGATCTAGATGAGAATCCCTTCATGATAAGGTGGGCAATGTAGAAGGTCTTCCTAACTACTTTAGCTACATGGGTGTCGAATGACAGACTACTATCAACCTGGGTCCCCAGGTCCCTGATAACTTCTTCTGTGCTCAGTGGATTGCCACCTATTGGTAGCTAGGTAACCTTGTTTTTATGACTATGCATTTTTGGCATTTAACTTTAGGCCGTGGCTCTGGCACCAGTTATCCGTTTCTGTGAGACCCTTCTGAAGGATATCTGTGTCAGATGTGTTTTCTACTATGGCGCCCAGTTTGCAGTCATCTGCAAACTTTGTCAGCCATAACCCTCCTGTGTTTGCTTGTACTGAAAAGTAGATGCCAAACAAGAGTGGGCCCAGGACTGAGCCCTGTGGGACACCACTTGTGACAGGCTTTGAGTCTGACATGGCGCCAGCAACTCTGACCCTGTGGGTTCTGTCACTCAGCCAGTTTGCAACCCATCTTGTGATGTATGGGTTAACATTTAAGCTGATGAGTTTTTCAATGATACCCGAGTGGGGTATTGTATCGAAGGCCTTAGCCAGATCGAGGTAGGCTGTATGGACTGCCTTTCCCTCATCAATGGCTTTGGTGACTGTTTGAAAAAGTCAACCAAGTTTAAAAGGCATGATCTGCCTTTGACAAAGCCAAACTGGGTTGGATCCAAAGTCTGCAAATTCCTATGTCTTTATTTATGAGGTCCATTATGATCCTCTCCATGGCTTTGCAGATAAGGCTTGTCAAGCTAATGGGCGGTAATTTCCAGGGTCGGTGGAGGCACCGCCTTTGTGAAGTGGGACCACAGTTGCAGTGCGCCACTCCATCCAGAGGTAAGACTTTGATTAAACAGCTGTCCTAGCTGTGGGTTTAATTCCTCATTGAGTTCGTGGAGCACACAGCCGGGGACACCATCAGGTCCCATGGATGCTGTGTTTTTGCTTTGGAGAGAGCAGTTCTCACTTGGGCGCTGGAGATGTTTGGGGGCTGCAATCGTTTGGTATAGATATCTCTCCTTTTGGGGAGGGGAGAAGTTTGCACTGAACCTGTCAGCCAGTATGTTGGCAATGTCTGTAGGATCAGTAATCTTCACATCATTTTGAACTAGTTCTGAGCATATCTGGGAGTTTCCTCCTAGGTTTCTAACATAGCTAAAGAAGGCCTTATGATTGTTTTTTGAGTCTTTAGCTATTTTTCTCTCGAAATTTGCTTTGGATGATTTTATGAGAGCTCTTAGTTTTTTACTTATAGTGATCAAGGGTGTCTTACCTTTTAAGGATTTTGCTCTATCTTGTAGTAGCTTCCTCCTTTTGTTGTAGAGTTTGTTTATGGCTGGGGTCCACCAGACTGGATGCTTGCCTTTGGTACAAAGAGTCTTTGTTTTGCTTGGGATTGCCTTATCCATGCAGTCCTGCAGGTGCTGGTAGAAGGCATTTGTAAGTGATTCACATACACACATACATACACACAAACATAATAGAGCTATCTATATAATTGTTTTATAATTGAAACTGCCTTATGACTGAATACAAAAGGACCAATCTTTTTAAATCGAATCTAAAAAAAAAAAAAAAAAAAAAAAAAACAATATATTTGCAGAAGGGCAAGCCTTCCTGCACCCCACACTCCCTGCACATTATATATCATTATATATACCAACTCAGAGATTGCACAACTCTGGAGAAAGGGCAAATTCCATGACCCAAATTAACTCGGAGATCACACAGGTCTGGGGTAAGGGAAAATTCCCTGACCTGATGTACTGAGATCTTGCATGAAAAGCAGCCAAAAGGCTGGTAAAAAAAAAAACTAGCCTGTAAGAGCATTTGCTATTAATCACTCTTTCAGTCTCTTACTCACTTTACTGTATTATCCAGAACAGTCTTGCTTAATGAAACAATGTTATATTTAGGAGGACTGAGAGAAGCTCAATCTCTCTCTGCTGCTACTGCAACAAGTTGCCCTAAAGATAAACACAAACAGAGTACAGTCACACCCCCTTGAGCCCTCAGCCAAATTCTGACAGGCTGGCAGTCTGCTCACAAAGCTGACATCATCACACACACCCCTGCATGTGATGACATCAGTGAAAATTCACACCCCCCCCCAAAAAAAACAAGAAATTTGGGAATTAAAGGGGTCACACAAGAATTCATGGCACCCCATTATTTTTACCTCAAAACCGGTAAATACCGAGGAATTCAGTACGGTTAAGAGGTATGTCATTCAGACTGATTTTGCCTTCCTTGACTTGGGATTTGACCTCTGTAGCAGTGGCACTGGAAGAGAAACATTGGAGTAAATGAAGACCTAGAAGAAGAAACCAAATGTAAGGTAGAAAATTTTCCAGTTAGAGGAATCCAGAAGAGAGATAGAGCTATTGATGGGCTCAGAGGGAGAGAGAGAGAGAGAGAGAGAGAGAGAAAGAAACCTACTGGTAGAAACTGTATCCCTGTTGTATGGGACTGTATTGATGGTACTTGCTTTGAGTGTTATGCTGTAATCTTTTATTTTGTGAAGAACTTGCATCTTTATATTTTTATGAAACAAATTACATGGCAGTCTCTAATATATTTAATATCCTACTACACACATACCTCTCAAGTGTACCTCATTATGAGGAATGTACCTCATTTGGGGTCTTAAAAAGTTCATGTTCCTCGAAGTTACTCAAAGTTCCACATTGAATGACTCTGTCACACATTCAGTGTTAGGTATTTTTAAGTGAAATCCATTGTAAATAGAAATAAATCATATTAATTAATTAAAATATCTTCTTTATAAGTAAAACCAACATATTTTAACCATCCTATGACCTTCCTAGTTGAAGTTGTTAGTAAACCATTAGTATGTGTTCCACATTTTGCCCATTTGTTCCACATTATAAGGGCTCGTGTCCCTCATTTTGGACATGGAAGGTTGAGAGCTATGACTACACATAATATATTTAGATGGCTATAGAGATATGCATAGCTATGCACATGGTGAAAAATATGGGAGGGGGTCATTATAATGAGTATTTCTAGCTTGTTGTCTCATTGTGTATAGAGAATGTGCATGCTGCTTCCTGGTATTTTTCCAGCAGGGTGGTATAGGCAGTTTCTCATCAGCAGGCTAACCAATCATCAAGCTTTAAACTGAAGAATAACTCAACAAGGTGAGCCAGTAAACTAATTTTCATGCTTGTATATCATAGCTGCTTTTTAAGCATACACTGCCAGTGTAACATAAATAAAATCTGTGTTGTGTGTAAATGTGTAATCTTCAAGTGTTTAAAATGAGTTTGCCAGTGGCAAATAAGAAAACAGCACTATGCAAAATGCTGCAGCTGCAGTCCTGCTCATTTTTCTGTATTATATAAATGGTTTCCTAAAGATTCTCATTTTCTTGGACTCCAGTTATTATGCAAATTGCTTGCTTGCATTTATGATTCAGTACAAATATAGCATTTTATTCTTATGACAACTAAATCACTTTATCATCATAAAGCAGTTAGGAATAAATGATATATGTACTGAAGCTATAGCACAGCACCATCTGCTCATACTTCTTGGTCTCTATAAAAATCTTCAAAAACACGCTGGCAGCCTAACCAGCATTCTATACTGGATGTCACAGAGTCACTAGTCATTATTAAACACGTATATTTATTAGATACATCATACTAGAGGCAGCATAAAACTCCTTTTGTTGATAAATGTATGCTAGCAGGAAACTGAGCAATTGGGAGGAAATGCAGAAAAAAGGAATAAAACTTAAAATGTATCTGTGCACTAAAAGTAATGAAGTGCGTCTCTTGAATAATGGTATCTGATCTCTGTGTGACCAAAAAGACTAATGATGGCATTAATTCGATTGTCTATGTCTTGAGCATACTTTTATCCAATAATGTGGCTGAGTCATACGTTGTGTTATAAGCAAATGGAATACATTTTAGATGCGAGGTCAGCTGCATAGATCTTTCTGTGCATTAAAAAAAATATTCCATATACTGAGAAACTAGATATCTGACAATTATATTATATATGGTGATTTATTGTAATATTCATTAATATGAGCAATATGGATAGGTTTTGCTGATGTTACAGATTTACTTGGGGTTGTGATGCTATTTATACATAACATCCATGAATGACAGTTGGGCAGAGATGAATTAATATCTGTATCCAGTCTCTTAATTTGTTTGGTTACTGTTTAAATGTATTGCTTACAAGACTGTCTTTCCAGATATAACTTGTGTATATGGTACAAGTGGAAAAATACACTAAGTCAGGTTGTTGCATAAGGAATAGCATACAGTCCTGCATTTCTTTAAAATTTCACATTAATGAAGTTCAAATGATGTAATATCAAAGCCGTATGCGATAGAAACAGGCACATATGACTTGCATCTATGCAGAAAGTACTTTTCACTATACATGTAATTAAAGCCAGAGGAAATCTTTACGGTCAGCCCTCTGTATTCTCAGAGTGATAGAGCTCCAGTGTGCCACAAGAGTGACCCAGGTACCAAAGGCTTGGCTTGGGAGGAGTGACTAGCCAATTATTTTCTTTTGCTAGGCTATAACAGGTATTTTACATTGCTTGACAGCTCTCCAACTGGAAACTGGATGCCTTCATCAGGGTAGGCAGTTAATCAGAGAAATACAGACAGATGTTGACAGCTGTTGGATGAATGAGATGATGCTAATGTTCATTGAAAAGTGCTACTCAAGAGACACTGTGCTAAAATGAACAACATGCAAATAAGAAGCACTCTGACCACCAGAAAACTGAAGAAAAATGCACAAATGCACTTAATTTGTTCAATGCAGGATTTTCTGAAGAACTATATAGCGTTTTATATAAAGCATTTACTTTCTGCAGTCACCCCATATTTGTCACAAGTACTTATTTTGAGTGGTGAACTTTTTTTGGTGATTTGCTGGGAAAGCTCACTTTCTGACACAGAACATTGGGACTGTAGTCTAACTAAACAATACAGCAAAAAGTAAGAAATATTCATACAGTTTTTGGGAGATCAGTGATATCAATATTTCAACATTATTGTAAAACACTTTTTGACAATACTGATCCTGCTGACTGTAGTCTGATTAAACCTCTTTTACCCATTTAAGGAGCAATAACTTGCATAATTAATCACTGTTTGAAAGTAGCTGTTGGTGATCTCAGATGATTGTTTACAGAACCTAATATCAGAAGGGTTAATTCAACCATTGCTTAATACATTGATTAAGCAAGCTGAATTTAAAAGTCGAATAGGCTGATGGGGTGTTAGCATTATGGCTTGAAATAATATACAGTGCACCAAGTCAGTCAGATGTATTTTATTCAGCATCGAGTGGTTCAAATGACACTTTAAAATCACATAACAGGGCATGCACTGTAGTTTATTTTTCTGTGTCCTATATTTCTTTCTTTCTTGGACTTACAAAGATGCATACACTCTACAATTAACCTCTCATTATTAATTCCAGTTTTAGTTCTCTCTTTGAGTACCATGGAAATTTAAACATGCACAGCTGCAGCTCTTTATTACCAGTTTAAGTTCAAATATTAGTTCTTCTACTTATACAGAAAATTCAGGGCTCATTACATCCGACTGACACCTCCAGGTGCATCTGAAGTTAACTCCTAATGACGTGTCTAGGCATCAAATATTGTGTGTTCACATTTGCATCAATAATTCCAAAACCATGCTATGTACAAGGTTTGAAAATATTTCAACTTAAAGCTTACACAATGTCAAACTCAACTGCATTAATATTTGACCTCTGTCTAGTGCAGGTAAATAGATATTAACTGTTGTTTTTATGAAATTAATTTATATAGATGTAATTGTCACATTTTTTCTAAGTATCTCAACAACCTAGTAACACAGACAGAACTCCTTAGCCTCATATGCAAGCTATCTGCTAGATGAATGAAATGTTGCTGACTGTATGTGTGTAACTTGAGTGGTTGCTTAGATATTGTAAGTTGTTTACAAAATATTACAAATGTAAAAGTCACTGTATTTACTGTGACTTATAAAATTCAGTTTAAGACCAAGAACCTAAACAACAGTATCACAATAAACATAGTTTGTGCTGAAGAGTTTGCCATTTACGCTTCTTTTATAGCCTCTATGGTTCCAGAGAGATGAACATTTGTTTGAAATGTGAGGAAATAATTTGATTCTGTCAAAAGGCTTAGGCTCTATCCATTGGAAGTTACAGTGCAAACTTCCTGAGCTCCATTGGAAGGAATGAGTTAAGCTGGATCGGGGAGCATTATTGGATCATAACTAATGCAGGGGGTGTATAGATGAACATGGATAGATGCAGGTGACTTAGTGAGGATGCAGTGGGCATCACTGTTTGAGAAAAAATGAAGTTATGTACTTGCCATAATGATAGCTTTGGGTGATCTACTTACATCCTCTTCAACAATCAGGACTTCATCACCAAGACTTGCCCCAGACATCCATCTCCTCCTGTTCTAATCCCACAGTGCTCTCTGTTCTCCTACAGACTTCAGATAAAAAAAAAGAAACGCACGAGTAAGTAAACATGCAACAAATATCTTAATCCACTAAACAGGTAGCAAAGCTAACATAGGCAGTGGAAAGAAGGGATAATATATTGAAGAGAATGAGCACAGATTACCCATATCTGTCATTGTGCTAAGTTCATAACTTTGTATATAGAGTAATCTTGTCCATCCTCTTCAGCCATTAGGTCAGCTATGAATTATTGTATGCTTGTTGCATAATATGCTGGTAGCAGCTGTTCTGTAGTAGGAGCATACTCTTTGTCAAAATGGGTGCAGGGCAATGACCCCTGGGAATGATGGACATCATTTCATGATTCTATCATTGCACACAGGTATTTGTAGTGTAACAATGCCTGCTTCACTGTACCTAACAAGACTGAGTGCTACTACCACTGTTCATTTGTAAATAACTGTAGTACTGCAAACTACTGTCCTGTAACAAGGGAACGAGAATGCTTTATGCTTTTTTATATATGCCCATGCTGCTCTAGTTGGATGTTGGACTGTGGAAATCATTTAAGGTTTCTGCTTGCCTGCACGTATGTAGTAATGTATTGTTTCACTGTCATTTGCATTTACCAAAACCTGTATGTGATATGTGATGGCTTGTCTTTTTGTTTTTTTTTTCTTTCAGCATAGGCTGAGCATGCAGAGAATGCTGCCAAATGCAACAGGAGTCAGCAGAGACTTTGAGCATAGAGTGGTTAGTGGCATCTCTGGTCCTATCCTGGCTTAAGTCTGCTGTTTCACACTTGGGTCTTCATCACTGATGTCTGGTGTTCCAGCTTTGTCTCCCGTCTGCAGATTTCCATGGTTCAGCAGTGCAAATGGTGCATCAGCTGTGGTTTAGGCTAGTGAGCACAGTCATATTATCTCATCTGGGGAAAACTCTGACCCAGCCCAGGCAGGCACCCTGCCCTCATCTCTGAGCTTCAGGTGTGCTGGAGCTGGTGGTCATTGTGGAGGCTGCAGCTGACTGGACAAGGACACACAGGGTCACTATTCAGAAGCTCTCCTGCAGTAAGAAGCTGACTTACTTGTCAAGCTGGCTAATGCCATTAGATCACCAAGGGCATCTGTGGCTTTTGTCACACTCCACCTGGGCACAGCACCACTACCACCTATTGTGTATGAATGACATCTCACTGGTCTTGTTAGCATCTGTCAGGCTACCTGTAGTCTGTCTTGTCCCCAACCATTTCTAACCTTTATGTGTGTATGTAACTCCCATGTATTCACAGTTTGTCTGTCCTCATCCACAACTGTCTGTGGTCTCACATGTGTGTCTGTTTGTCATCACTGTCTGTCTTTCCTATCCACTTCCATTCTTCCTGTGTGTGTGTGTGTGTGTGTGTGTGTGTGTGTGTGTGTGTGTTTAGATATAGATATAGATATAGATATAGATATAGGGATACCATACATTACAACGAATGTTCATTAGAATGAAAGTGAAATGCAACACCTCACTTGTACGAAATGACACTCTACCAAAAATACATTACTACGAATGAGAGTACGAGTTCATTAGAACGAAAGTAAAATGCAGCACCACACTAGTACAAAATAACACTCTACCGAAAATACATTACTACGAATGAGAGTACAAGTTCATTAGAACGAAAGTGAAATGCAGCACCTCACTTGTATGAAATGACACTCTACCACAAATACATTACTACGAATGAGAGTACAAGTTCATTAGAACGAAAGTGAAATGCAGCACCTCACTTGTACGAAATGACACTCTACCACAAATACATTACTACGAATGAGAGTACAAGTTCATTAGAACGAAAGTAAAATGCAGCACCACACAAGTACAAAATGGCACTCTACCACAAATACATTACTACGAATGAGAGTACAAGTTCATTAGAACGAAAGTAAAATGCAGCACCACACTAGTATGAAATAACACTCTACCGAAAATACATTACTACGAATGACATTACAATGAATGTGTAATATACGTATCCATTTAATTGATTAACAATTCAGCGAATAGTAAATAACATCATATGTTAAATATCGTCCACTTTTTGCATTCTTCGTTCACTGGTGAACAAAAAACATGTCGAACACGGTAGCGTGCAGCCCAGGACTGATAGGAAAAACATACCAAACTATTAAATCAAGAAAAGGAAATAACTTGCTTGTAATTGAAGGATATATCTATTACCAAGAAAGGTGCAGCAAAACCAGAAAGTAGCGGTGCTGCAAGCGCAAAATAACTGAACCATGTAAGGGTAGAGCAATTGCAAGCAGTAGTACCTGTGGAGAAGAGTTGATAAAGACAGTACAACATAATCATTCCGGAGATCCCTTTGAGATTGAGAAGTACACTGTCTGTTACAACCTTAAGCAACGTGCATCAGTATCAAATGATTCTACCTGCCTAATAGTGGATGATGCATTAGCATCCACATCACTTGAGTTTGCACCAGCAATGCCTACTAGGACAGTAATGCAACAGCAAGTAAGAAGAATGCGTGCAAAATTTAGAGGCAAGCAAGTAAAGCGCGCTCTCTCATTGTTGGATGTCAACTTGCATGATTTTCCACTAAAAAGTGGTATATTCCTGCAAAAAACATTATGCGACTCTAATCAAGAGAACATTGTAGTAATATTCAGTACTAAACAAAACCTTGTTAATTTATCCCAAGCCACTATTTGGCTAATGGATGGTACCTACTTCGTAAATAATAAAAATTGCTGGCAGTTATATACAATCCATGCATTTATTAAGTGTGGATCGTACACTAAAAGCGTTCCATTGGTATATTGCCTAATGGCAAAGAAGTCATTGAAATCATACAATTATCTTTAGAGTGGTTTATTATATTTACTATCAACAGAACAGCTTGAGTATCAAGTAACCTACATACTTTGCGACTTTGAAATTGCCGCGCTAAAAAGTATTAAGGTTAATATGCAAGATGTGACAGCTAAGGGATGCTTTTTCCACTTTGGCTGTAACCTATGGAGAAAAATTCAGAGCCTAGGATTGGGCAGTCTGTACAATTCCTCTGTTACATTTCAGTTAGCTGTGAAGGGATTGGCAGCTTTATTTTTATTTTTTATTTTATTTATTTTACATTTGTTGACCGGGCTAGTCCAACTGGATCGTTGTCCATTTTCAGTGGAGGCCCGGGGAGAAAAGCTCCACAGATTAAAGCATGTATATAGAAATACATGTAAAAAAACACTTATGATATAGGCAAAGAGCAATAATACAAGGATATTTGTTTAGGTCAGGTGATGCAATTCTAACAACAAAACAGATAATACTAACTATGTAATACAAATTATGTAATTAAAACAAGAATATAAATTTTTTTTTTTTTTTTTTTTTACATCAGTAGTAACACTAGAATCATAATGTTATTTTATGATTGGAGAGAAAGATTGGAGTGTTAAATAAAATGCAAATATAGTTGAAAGATGAAAGTAGGTTAGTCTGGATTGGAACAAGAGCAGAGCCAGAAGTTGTTCAGATGTGAAAGAAGTTGCTTCTTAAAGAAAGGAAAAGTGGCTAAAGAGGAGATATGTAAGGGAAGGTTATTCCATATTTTGCCAACTGAGTTGGAGAAAAGGCAGTTCCCTGCAGAGTTTGAAATTCTGGTAATGTTAACTTGTAGCTTTTGGGAGGAGCGTAGTTGTTTTAAATTGTTATAGGGAGTCAAGAGGTTGCTAAGAGCAGGTATTTTTGAGGGTTGATATAAAATTTTATGTGCTATTAAGAGTTGTTGATAGATAATCTTGTTAGGAAGTTCCAGCCAGTGTAGAAGTTTTAAGTTTATGCAGTGGTGAGTTCTATATTGAGATGCAGTGGCAAATCGAGCTATGTTGTGGTAAGATGTAGACAGTTTCCTAAGGTTACCTTTAGATAGATTAGTGTAGATAGAATACAGAAGGGTAGAGATAAGATGTGATTGTGCTAAGGTAGTCCGTGCCTCGGGTGTAAGGAAGGGTTTGATTCTGTATAGTGAACCAATCTTTTTATTAACTGCTTTTATTGTGTTATTAATGTGGTGGTCAAAGCTAAGATTATTATCAATAGTAACACCAAGCAGTTTTGTAGTGAAGTTGGGGGAAATGTGAGAGTTGTCACTTGCAGTGATAGTAAAATTTAGTTGGGTAGATTTGTGTGTAGGTGAAAAAAGTAATAGTTTTGTTTTCTTGGGGTTAAGGAGAAGACATCTTTTTGAGAACCATTGTTCAATGGTTGAAAAGGTTGCTTGTGTAAGGGATTGGAGTTCTGCTTGAGAGGAGGCTGTACAAATTATAGTGGAATCATCTGCATATTGTATGCAGGTAGTGTTTTGGATAGATGATTGAAGATCATTAATAAAGATGGAGAATAAAAGTGGGCCTAGTATAGATCCCTGTGGTACTCCTAAAGAGATGGGTAGTAGAGTAGATAGAGAATTTTTCCAGAGTACTGCTTG
This sequence comes from Protopterus annectens, assembly GCF_019279795.1. NCBI lineage: Eukaryota > Metazoa > Chordata > Ceratodontiformes > Protopteridae > Protopterus > Protopterus annectens. The sequence continues at coordinate 1,056,923,591 of NC_056744.1, read as the reverse complement.
ATGTCGATCTTCTAGATATGATGAAAGCCAGGTTAAAAAGAGTCATCCAGGGCAAGGGATTTCAGTATGTGGAGAAGAAGTGTATGGTTTACCATATCGAAGGCTTTTGACAGGTCTAGGAATAGAGAAGAGGTTAGTTTGTTGTTATTACGGTTACAATTGATAGTGTTGGTGAAAGAGAGTAGTGCAGTGGTAGTACTATGTGAAGGCCTAAATCCATGTTGAGTGTCAGCTAGTAGGTTGTTAAGGAGGAGATGGTTAAGTAGTTGTTTATGTATACATTTTTCCATAATTTTTGCTAGAGGAGATAATAGTGCTATAGGAAAGTTAGAAAGGTCAGTAGATTTACCTCCTTTGTGTAAGGGTATGATGTATGATATTTTCCAAATTGCTGGGAAAGTACTTTCTTTTATGGATCTGTTTATTAGAATAGAGACAGGATAGGCAATAGCTTTAGCTGCTACTTGCAGGAATTCAGGAAGCTTGTCTGCTGAGGGGGTAGTGGGTTTAAGTTTGTGTAATAGAGATTGTATATAAGAGGTGGGTATAGGTTGTAGTTGAAGGAGAGGAAGAGAGTCATTAAAGCTACTTAAGAGCAGTTGAGAAGTATCAGGAGATAGGTGGTTAGCTAGATTTTGTATGGAAGTAGTAAAGAAAGTATTGAAATTATTGGCTATTAAAGTGGGATCTTCGGGGTCTAAGTCCTGTGGATTGGGTGTGACTAATTTGCCTGGGGTAATTAGATTGTTGATAGTAGACCAGAATTTTTTTGGTTCTTTATTGGTGGATTGTTGTAGTTCAAAGTAAAAATTATTTTTATCTGTTATGATGGCTTTTTTGGTACTGTTTCTGAGCTCTCTAAAGGTTTGATGATCTGTTGGGTTTCTAGAGGAACGCCATTTATTCCAAGATTTATTTCTGAGAATAATTTTATGCTTAGTATTAGAGGTTAGCCAGGGTGCTGTTTTTGTCTTTGTTCTAATAGTGCGACTTGGGGCATGTTGATTTAGGATGGCAAGGAATGCTGAATTGAAGTATTCAACGGCTTTGTTGAGTGTGAGGTGTTTTAGAGGGGTCCAGTTATATTGTGAAAGTTCTGTTTGAAACTGTTCAGGAATAAATTTTTTTTTGGAGTATAGTGTTTTGTGAGTGGTAGGAAAGTTTAGGTTAGTTTTGGCTCTAACTACGTAGGTGAGGGAGTGATCGCTAATGTCATCAGGAAGGATGCCAGTTTGGTAGTTATGTAGGGGGGAGTTAGTAAGGATCCAGTCCAAGGTGGTTTCTTTTTTGCTTTGTTTATTGGTTCTGGTAGGACTATTAATGAGTTGTTTAAAACCATTAAGGTTTATATGAGAAGTAGGATTAATATTGCTACATGATTTCCAATCAATGTTAAAGTCCCCAAGAAATAGTGTTTCTTGAGGAAGTTTGTTAGAGATTTGTTCTAGAATGTGTTCTAGGGTAGGGATGTTATTTCCTGGGGGGATATATGCACAGATGATGTTTATTGCTTTACTATTGTTGATTTGTATTTTGGAGCAAATTATTTCAGCATTGTTGTTTTGGGAGAGGGTAAGGTCAAGAAGAGTAAGCTTTATGTTAGTTCTATATATAATTGCTACTCCTCCACCTTTCTTGGTGGAGCGATCAAGTCTTACAATGTTATAACCAGGTGGGGTAATCTCAATGTCTTTAATTGCAGGTTTTAGCCAGGTTTCTGATAAGCATAAGATATCAAAGTTGTGTATTTCTAGTAGGGCATGGAGTTGACTAATTTTGTTACAGATGCTACGTATATTGAGGTGGGCTATGGATAGTAGGTTAGTGGGTTTGGAGGAAGAGGGAGAGAAGGGTTTGGTATGATTTTTATGTGTTGTGGTTTTATTATTTTCTGGGCCTGGGTTGGGGTGTATGTCGCCATCTTGTAGTAGAAGGAGTACTATAGCATATCTTTCTGGTTTAAATTTTGGAAAGCTTCAATAATTTTCTTTGTTTTTGATTTTAGTAGTTTATAGTGTAGTAGCCTATGGTATTTGGGAAGAATGTATGTAGATTCTGAGGAGGTATGTAAGAAGGAAGAGGATTGGGATGTTATGGCTGTACAGGTGTGTTTTGAAGGAAGTGAGAGACAAACAGTTAGAGAGTGTTCATAGGAGGTTAGGAAGTAAGTAGTCATAAGTGAGGAAAGTAGTAAGAAGGAGATAGCTATTTTCAGTTGTGACTGGAAGATAGTTATAGTCATGGTGATGTAGTAGATGTTTTGCTAAGGAGTAGGGATGGGTGTGGGATAGATTAGTTTGATTATAAGTAGGGGTGGGAGTGGTTTAGGATAGCTGTGTCTGATTGGTGGGAGTAAGTAGGGGGTGTGGTGAATGGAGGAATAAATGTAGGAGCCCTAGGGGTGGGTGGGATATGGGGGTAGGGTGGGGGGGCCAGCAGAAGAAGGCTGAAGACAATCAGTGAGGAGGAAGACACTGTAGGTAGTTCTAAAGGTAGAGGAAGGTGAACAATAATAAGAGGCTAAAAGGTAGAAATGCAGGAGGAAACTGGAGATGACAGTAATAAGGATGTCTTTGGACAGTAAGAGGTAATATATATGAGCCCAAATAAAGGCTGGGAACAGAGGTACTGGGGGCAAGGATGCAGGGGTAGGTTAGAAAAGACAGTGTTGAAAGTTAGTGATTTAGAAAGATAAAGTATGAGGATGCCATCTAGTGGGCAGCAGGTATATAGTAGGGGAGAGGTAACCTGCAAGGGGAGAAGGTCTAGGCAGGGAGAAGGATTGAGTATAGTGGGTAAAGTGGGTAATATACAGAAAGGAGGGAGTACTGGGGGGGGGTCCGGCTGCTGGCTAGGCTACCTGAGATTCAACTGAAATGTTAACATTAATATATGAGTTACAGTATCAATACGTACATTCAAAGCCTTTCCCAAGGAAAGGTAACACTTGTAGTTGAAGGGTAGTGTCTTAGTTTACACTAATATTCAATAGGACCTGGCTGGTGTTATTCAGGTGTTTGGTGTAGGACCAAGCTGGAACACAGTGCTGGTAGGATATAAAGAGAGAGAAAAGAAGTAAGTCACAGTGTAAGTTCAATAGGGAGAAGGTGTAGGTATAAAGCAGTCACAGATGCATATACAAATACAGTAATCAGTAAGGTACAACACAGTCTGGTATTCTTCACTCTATAAACATCAAAAGTATTAAGAATCTGAGCAGTAATAACAACACAGTCTAGTATTCATCACTCTATAAATATCAAAAAGCATTAAAAGTCAAGGCAGTAATAACAATGTGAGCAATGACCTGTTACAAGCTAAGAGAGCATGGCCAGGGTATTTCTTAGTATTGGCGGCACAGGTGGAACATTTCAAGTAGAAGCAAAATTAACCTACTGAGGGTGTAGTGAGAGCGGCTAGGTACATCCACTACAAGCCATAAGCACAATGCATTAAAAGCCTCGGCGTTTGGAACATAAATGGGGACAGTGGTCAAGTTAATCGCTTTAGTTAACAGTATAACCGCTGGACATGTGCAAAAACATAGGAATATCCTCAAGTAGCATCCAGGATACAGCTATTACATATCACATGTATAGCGCTCAGCTAGAGGCAGTGATAGGATCAAAGTAAAGCTGTGTGCCCTTATATTATAGTTAATCACAGATTAAACGCTAAATGAAGTCCCAAATACCAGGTAAGTTAGAAACATAGGGTTAATTACTTCCATTAGAAGCCCCAAGCAAACCGCTCGGATAGTGGGAGCTTTAAGAACTACAAGCACGTACAGCGCTCAGTCCGTGGCTGCATCTGATTAAAAAGTAAAGCTGTGTCCCAGTAAATTAAATAGAAGCCCCAAGCAATCTGCTCAGATAGTGGGAGCTTTAGGAACTACAAGCGCGTACAGCGCTCAGTCCGTGGCTGCATCTGATTAAAGAGTAAAGCTGTGTCCCATTAAATTAGGTAGAAGCCCCAAGCAAACTGCTCAGATAGTGGGAGCTTTAAGAACTACAAGCGCATACAGCGCTCAGTCCGTGGCTGCATCTAATTAAAAAGTAAAGCTGTGTCCCATTAAATTAAATATGAGAGCAGTCAAAACACTATTTGTAGCCCCCAACAGTACAAAAGTATTAACATAGCATTAAGATCTACAAGCGTGTACAGCGCTCCGTTAGAGGGAGCGTTTGGTTCAAAAGTAAAGCTGTGTCGCATTAAAGTAGATTTGTTAGCAGTCTAAACGCTAAATGTAGTCTCAAACAGTACAGCATTAGAATCATAGGGTTGGACACATATATAACGAGGTCCGCACACACCACTCTGATAGTGGAAGTATTTGCAACCACAAGCTAGAGTTTTATGTCATGAGAAGATCGAAAATAAAAGCTAAAATGGCAAATTAAGCACAACAGTACATTAAATATAACTTAGCATTTATAACAACTACTACAAGCCGTTTGTTCAGCGTTTCAATACTGAATATAATTGCTTCAGGAAACTACGATTAAATAACCAAGGACGTGTACTACATATCATTAAACGCTAGATAGTACAGAAAACAGTGTGGATCCTGTGGTTACACTAAGTTCCGCAAAATACAAGCCACGTGTGCGACACCTACAACGTAGCAGCATATGTTGAGAAAAAAGCAGTATGACTAACATAGTACATCAGATTTCATTCTAGGAACAGAAAGAGGCACAGTAGATCATTCATTTAGACACTACAAAACTTGTCACACTTACTTTATTTCACACACAGGAGCAGAGCTCACAGCAGCCAGGTGGGATAAGGGTGGACGAAAGATTAGCTTTCATTCATGAAGACGACGTGTTACCAATATTTCACGAGTTAAAGAAAGGTTTTCCAGTGGAAGGTGAACAACTACTGTGCTATTTCACCGAGTGGTACGTGCTTGGTAAACAATGGGAATTTAGCACACGTCATGTTACACAATTTAGGTTTCCACCTCTGTTTCCAATACAGTTTTGCAACGTAGCTATACTCAATGAGCTATGTTTGCCTAGGACACAAAACAGCGTTGAAGCATGGCATCGCCGGTTTAAGTGCCTACTTGGGACAAATATGTCCGATATTACTCATGTTATGCATACAGTAGTAAGGGAACAAAACAGGATAGATAACTACGTTTGCGTATGTCTGCTGGTTGTGCTCCTTCACCAAAGAGAAGAGCCTTGTTAAGACAGGAATCGCAATTTAAACACATCTTCGACCATAGAGCTGATTACAGTAATGCAGAGTTTGTTAGAGCCATTTCCCATTTATTAAAAATGTAGCGCACTGAACTGTCCCTCACGTTTCCCACAAACACTTCATGTTCAGCCTTACTTCATACTTTACTTTTTATTGAATGATATTTCAATTACAAGAGTACAAATTACACGGTTGTTGTTTAATTATATTTCACATAGTAACGGTCTCACTATTGGGTGATTTTCATTGTAGTGTTATTCGTAGTAATGTATTTTTGGTGAAGTGTCATTTTGTACAAGTGTGATGCTGCATTTCACTTTTGTTCTAATGAACATTCTTTGTAATGTATGGTATCCAGATATAGACATAGATATAGATATAGGGGTTCCGGTCAGTCGCTCAAAATACTTAAAGATCGAATTTCAGTATTTCGAACCCAAGAATATCCTGGGAAATATTGGGACTTGGGGTAGAGATACTTGCAACAGATGGGGATATGAAAGAATTGGCCACTCATATACTAATATTTGTACTAAAAACAGTCATAGCATTAAGAAGCTATTAAGACGAATAGCACAAATTTCCATTTTTCCCAAACACTGTCTATTCAAGTGATTTGCTTAAAGTAACACAGTAGGCAAATTAGGGCTGTGGAAATCCAATCCTGTATTTCAGGAACTATAGTTCACAGCCTTAATCATTTGCACAAACAGCCATAATAATGTGCTTTAGGTTTAATAACTGTATGTAGAGGATAGAAAAATGTTTTGATCAAATGCAAATGTGTATAATATATATATAATGTTGAAATATTGTTTAATTCTGTTAATGTATCTCATGAATCAAGCATACACATTGTAAAGTTTTTGAATGTATTTATATTTTTGATGTTAATGTTCTTTTGTTTTTAATAATCTAGTAAAAAAAGATAAAGAGCCTCTGCACAAGGTCTGGATCTCAAAAATTATTCTTGCTGAAGTAACTGCCACTAAGAAGACAGCTTCAAAGAGAAAAACTTAAGATTTATTTTATATACTGATTTGAAGTGAGATTAACCTGCTGGGGGAAGATGGGGTCCTGAAAGGGCATGCCTGAGTTGGAAGTTTACATATCTTGAGCTAAACGAAGGAGTTATTTCATAGCCTAATGAACATTAAGGGCTGGATTAATGAATGCCTACTCTAAGTATACTAAGTGTACACCATTCTGAGTGAACAGCACAAGCATAACTCCCACCCTCTTCCTCCTAATTTTAGTTTTCCTACTGATTTTCTTGCGACCTTAAATATCAAGGGAGATTTATAGATGTTACCACAAAGTACAGATTATGTCTACCCTTACTGTAATCGTTCTTAGTGAATAGACAGCACAAAAAAATGTGGTAGGAATGTTCTTGAATACAGAATGTATTCACTTAGTGTAAGTATTCATGAATCTAGCCTTAACTGACATGCGAACCTTAAAGGAAAGTACAGTTGTGTAAGTAAACTTACCATAATAGTAGCTCAAATGATTACTGCTGAGTCGTCTAAGCCACATGAGTTATATTCTGCATAGGATATAACAGCCAGCCAACTGCCAAAGCTTCAGGGAACCTTCTATGTACACAAACTAATATTGAGCTTGAGCTGACCTGACTAAAAGATGGGACTGGGTGCCAAACTGTTCAGAGATTTCATGCTGAGAGAGAGATGGGGAAGCTGAGCATTGAAAGGACCTTGCTAGGAACAACAAAAAAACACATTTCCATACCCTGGCATAAAAATCACCAAAAACAAGAGGGATTTATTGCTGTGGTAAGTTTACTTACACAACAGTACGATGTTCTTCATAGTCATCACTACTGTAGTAGACTAAGCTATATGGGTAGATTACTGTAGCTTAAAACAGCTGGGAGGTGGAAGGTGAAGGGTCCAGGAGTCCTTGAAGAGTGATCCTAGCAAATCCTGACCAAGGCCTGGAAAAGGAATCTAGCTTGTAGTGCTTTGCAAAAGTATACACAGAGGACCATGCTGTGCTTCTAGAATACTTCTAGAATCTAACTTTTTCCAAAAATAGCCACTGAGGAACACAAGAGCTGAGTACAATGTGCCTTGACGCTGCTGGTATTAGCTTTGTTGTGGTTGGAATAACAAAAGATAATAGCCTGAAGCAACTACTTTGGAATTGTATATTTTGACACAGGTTGCCCCTTTTCTTACCATCACAAGAAACGAACAACTAACCAGAAGTTCTGAAAGACTTTGTTCTGTCAAGATAGTCTCCGAGTTGTCTGTGGACATCCAAAGTATGAGGTATCCTTACTCCCTTATGTTTGGATTCAGTGAAGAACACAGGAAGAAAAGTATACCTGAAAACCCCTTTAGGCATAAAGAAGGATTATTTCTCAAAGAAACCATGCCTCTGCGGAAATTGGGATTTGGCTGACCAACCATAATAACTTGCAACTGGTATACTCTTCTTGCAGGAGTCAGAGCAATCATTAAAACTGTTTTCCATGTTAAGAACCTCAAGTCAGGCAGATGAGCTGGTTCAACTGGAGCAAGAGTTATCTCTAACATAAAATTAAGATCCTAAGGAGGAGCCACCATTTTTCTTGAATGTCTCTTATGCAATACCTATTTCAAAAACATTTTGACATGAGGATACCTTGAAAAAGGGGCTCCAGAGGCAGACATGTTGAAATGACTAATAAATGAACCTTGATAGTGGTAAAACAGGCCATAGGAAAGTAACTCACAGAAATATTGTAAAACCAGAACTGGGTGTTGGTTATGTTGTTGACATCAAGTAGAAAACTTTTTTCATTTACTTATATTTGATTTAATAGCAGGCTTTCTTGCTTCCTTTAGCATCTACTGGATGTCCTCAGTAAACAGGTGCCTTAAAGGTATCACGAACCTATCATCCAAACAGTCAGTTGAAGTCGATTGGGATGGGATTTATCAAACACCTCTGTTCTTGTATGAGTGGATCCTTTTGGTAGTTGCCCTTGGCCACTTACAGAAGAAGGGAGGACCACTGTTGCCTGGTCCAGATGGGAGTTACCAAAATGATTTTGGGGGATTCCTTCTGAATCTTCAGAAGTACTGTGGATATGAGGGAAAAGTTGGAAAAGCATACAGAAACATTCCTTTCCAAGGTGAGGAAAAAGGCATCTGTCTTCCAGGCCTTCTTGCATGGAGTCCTGCACCAGACTTTGGACCAGCTGATTTTTCAGAGAGGAGGAAAATAGGTCTAGTTGAGGGACTCCTCACAGATGGATAATATCTTGGAACACCCTGGACCTTATTTTCATTCATGAGGGCCTGCCTGCTCATCTTGTCTGCCACACGATTTTGGTCTGGTGGAATGTATGACGCAAGTAGAGTGAGATTGCTGTAAAGCTATATCTGATGCTATCATGGCTAGTCTACATAAGAGGTAAGATCTGGTTACCCCTTTCTTGTTTATGTACCACATCACTGTGATATTGTCCATAACAACTTGAAGTGTTCTTGGGGACTAGAGGTAATTCATAGAGTTGAGTGCCTTGATAAAGACAAGCATTTCTTTTATATTAATGTGCTTGTATCTGTCTTTGTTCCCAGATACCTTGCACTTTTATCCCCCTTTCAGAATGCTCCCCAAGCAAACCCCGATGCATCTGTGGTGACTGTCTACTTTGGATAAAGAGAGGAGAAGGGATCAGTCCACCGCCTGATACAATACCCCGCACAGGGTATCATTGAAATACCCCACTCGGGTATCATTGAAATACATCACAAGATGGGTTTACCCAGACAACAAGGGTGACCAGAACCCACACAGTCAGAGTTGCTGGTATGCATAGGTCAAAGCCTGTCTCAAGTGCTGGTGTACCAAAGGGCTCAGTCCTGAGCCACTCTTGTTATCTACTTTCCGAATTACTTTAAGTACACAAAAACATACAGGAGTTTTAAGAGTTTGAGATGATGACTGCAAACTGGACGCCATAGCTATAACTGGTGCCAGAGCCATGGCCTAAATAAAAAAAAAAAATGCATCAAACCCTCCGGAGAAAAAAAAGGTTACCCTAGCTACCAAATAGTGGCAATCCACTGAAGCACAGAAGAAGTTATCAGGGACCTGGGGACCCAGGTTGACACCAGCTAAAGTAGTTAGGAAGACCTTCTTACATTGCCCCACTTATCATGAAGGGAGTCATCTCTAGATCAAGGGAGGTTATAGCCTCTCTATACTCATCACTCATCAGACCAATGATTGAGTATGCCCCCCCAAAAATGTATCTGACCCCCGACACTTGCAGCAGCTGGAGAGGCCACAAAAGTTCCTCAACAAAATAATAAAAGGGTCTCAATGTCCTCCTATGCTGCCGACGACTGAAAGAACTCTCTATTATTCAGTCGCACGCGCTTGCTCAGAGGTGACCTTTGCCTTCTAGATCGCAGAGCCACAAAGGGCGGGGAGACTTAAACCTTGACACGGCTATTAATAGGGGCGTGCTGGAGGGGATAGATTCATCACCCAAAGACTCCTATGCTGTGGAATAAAATCCCGGTATATGTGAGGCAGAGCACCTCGCTGGCTTCGACAGACAGCAAAATAAATGGTATAGTTCCCCATACTAAAAGGGGGTGGTAAGCCCACAAAAACTATAGGCTAGGCTTGTAAATGCGAGAAGGGGAGACCTGGTTTCAGGGATATATGATGTCTCCACCAATGGATTTTCTTCTCACAAATCCCAGAAATGGAATATGAAAAGATAATGGGTGTTGGTGCTGGGTCTAGTGACTTCAGATACCATTGTATCTTTCTCAGGCGGAGTTTTGGCAGATGTATCATGAGAATCATAGGTGCCATGAGACCCAGAATTCTGAGGTATGCCCTTGCAGTGAGTAGAAAACCCCAGAAAGAGATCTGAATATAGAGCTATTTTTTCCTGAGGAAGAAAAGCTCTTTGTACTGAGGTGTCTAGCAGACATCTCAGGAGAACAATCCTGAGTGTTGGAGTCAAAAAAAGGCTTTTGAATTTTCTCTTGGATCATAGGAGGTTACCAGGCTAATGGTTCTGGGGCCCTTAAAAGCCTAGCCAAGAGTTTACCCCAAAAATGAAACCTCAGTCAGCACCTGTTACCCCTGTCAATAAGGGATACATGGGGAATCTCTGGGACAAATTTGTGGTTTCCCATCCACTCATCAAGGCTGCGCTTAAAGAGTGTCAGCGACATACTCTGTTTGTCGTACATGGGCAGTCTATTCCAGAGATGGGGCAACCTCTGAGAGACAAATTGGTCTCTTCAGCAGGTTTTGTTAATGTCACATAATGGATTTAGGCCTTTCAAATGGGTAATACGCAAGGAGTTAGACTTACGGATATGGAGCATCCCTAGTAGAGCAGGGTCCAAGATTGCCTTGTAGGTGAGATGCAAATCACCTCTGAACAATCTGTATGATACTGATTAGAGTGATAGTGATTTCAGCCTGTCCACATAGCACAGGTGTTGGAGACCATAGATTCTCTTTGTGAGGTATTTCTGTGGCTTTTCCAGCTGGTGCAACTGTTTGGAGAGGTACATACCAAACGGGGCATTGTACTCAATTATTGGCCTAATGAGGGGGGAGGAGTACAGAGAGGTAATAACTTCTTTTTTTCTGGATACAATCCCTTTATTTATGGGATGAACCAAATAAAAGGCTTTTCTGATCACTGCCACTACATGATGGTCGAATGTGAGATTGTTGTCAACCTGTGTACCCAGGATTCTCACCACAGGTTGTGTGCTTAGGGGGGTTGCCATTGATGTGGTAATCAGTAGAGGCTGTGTTTTTGGGAATGGTATGATAATACATTTTTTTGCATTTAACTTAAGGCCATGACTTTGGAACCAGTTATTTGTTGCTGTGAGACCCTCTTGTTGTATGTTAACATCATTTGGTGAGACAATGACAGCACCCAACTGACAATCGTCTTCACACTTGGCCAGCCATGGGCCTTTTGTTTTTGCCTGCACCTCTGAGAAGTAGAAGCCAAACAGTAGGGATACCAGGACAGATCCCAGGGGAACACTGCTAGTGACAGGTCTGCTGTCAGAGGTGGAGGCCGTATTTTGTCTTAGAATCCCAGCCTGCATTGGAGATTTCTCACCCAAGTGAGATATTCCTTACACTTTGAAAAAGAATCTGCAAAGATAAGCAAGTCATCTAAATATTGAAAAATATGGATACCCTGTAACCTGCAATTGGCTATAATTAGAGCTAGGCATTTTGTGAACACTCTTAGAGTAGTGGATAGATCAAAGGGTAAGGCAGAGAACTAATAATGTGATCCAGACAAATAAAACCACTGGATGAATAAGAATGTGATGATAAGCATCTTATAAATATACTTTTACCAAAAAAAAAAAAAAAACCCTCAAATATGGAAGAATGGATAATAGGTTGTAAGGTGAAGGCATTTTGAATTTGGGCACTACCGCATACTGGTTAAGGAAACAAAGGTCCAGGACTGGTCTCCATGCATTTTCTTTCTTTATTTGGCACTAGAAACATTCTTGAATAAAAATCTCTACCCAGCTGTGAAGCAGGAGCTGTTTCTATTATCCAAAGTAAGAAATAAATAATGGCCTCCTCCACTGAAGGTACTGCTGAAAATCCAAAGATGAACAAAGCAAAATGTAAGGCAGTAACCACCACGCTGAAGATAAAACAATTTCACTTTTATTAAAACAGCGGATAAAACAGTATCATAAGCGCTTTCGGGTAAGTCCCTTCATCAGATGATAAACTAACTAAAAACATTCTTTCTATTATAGTACACAATAACCAATCAGATTCAATATTTTACCCTCCTTTTTACTAAGGCCAGTTTTAAAGGGACCACCTCATTCAATCCTGGGGCTTTATCAGCTCCCAGTCTAAGAATCCATTGCATCTCCTTATATTCAGTTTCATTCTTCAAGTCCCCCATTTTTTGACTATTATTAACAATATAAATAACCATAAACACAAACACATTATCCCTATGCATTGCTATGTGCTTATATAGTCCATTGTGTGGAAAATAATGTCTTTCTCAGTCAAGGGAATTATTATTGCCAGAAGCAAGGCATAGCAATGGGGACGCCCTGTGCAAATTCATATGCCAACTTGGTTTTGGCATACTGGGAAAACATGGTAATATTTCATTCTGTGCATGAGTGGAAAGACAAACTATCTTTCTATAATAGATTTGTAGATGATGTATTTTTTCTGTGAAAAGGCACTGTAGCTGAATTGAAACACTCTGTTGCATATTTAGAATCGAGTACAAACTTCTTTAGATTTTCGTTGAATTATTCCAGTGCCAGTACTGAATGTTCAGATGTTCTCATTACAAAAAAAGTGAATGGGGATATAGATACATCGCTATATAGAAAGCCATGTTGGACCAACAGTATGCTCAGTTTTGACAGTATGCATCCTAGATACGTTTTTCAAAACATAGTCAAGGGACAAATCTGCAGAGGATCTAGGATATGTACCAGTGAGGACTCATTTTGTCAGGAGCTAAACTCCTTAGAGAACAACTTACAAAAAAGAGGTTATACTAAAGAAGTATTAGATAATGAACATTTTTGTTGTTGCTGTGTCTTTCGGCTTTTCTCAGTTAGGGGTCGCCACAGCGGAACTCCAGTCCGCTAATGATTGGCAGTTGATTTTTACATACCGAGTTGCCAGCCCTGACGCACAACCTTCAATGAAGGAACGCCCATTCACGCATGTCTCCACGCAGAAGACGCTCTAGCTGAGAGTCGAACCGGACAGCATCTTACTGTGAGGCGACAACGCTACCGCAGCACCATAAATACTACAGGGCTAATAAAGCCATACCATGGCTATATAGGGGAAAGGAGCAACTAAGTAGTGTTAATACTCAAGAGAATAGGAACATCATGGAGATGCAGATGAGTTTAACCTACAGTAGTGACATAGGTGGTATATGCAATATTACTAGAAATGACTGGAGAATCCTGTTGACAGATAACAGTATAGCTAAAATTGTAGGGACACAGCCTAGGTTCACTTTTAAAAGAAATAAGAACTTGAAAGACATTTTATGTCATGAACCTTTTTTAACTAGGCATAAGGGATATAATACTAAGAAGAAGGTACATTCCCATGTCAACACTGTAAAGCTTGTATGCATATTATGCAAGGTAACTGTTCTTCCCATCCTAGGACTAATAAGACTTATTTTCTGAATGCATATCCTGACTGTAACACTCAAAATGTTGTTTATATTGCCAATTGCCAACAATGTGTCATGTATTATGTGGGAAAAAAACAATTGTAGGCTTAAAGACAGGATTTTTAAACATTCATCTGATATAAGGCTAAAGAACAAGCACAATGCACTATATAAGCACATAGCAATGCATAGGGATCATGTGTTTGTGTTTATGTTTATTTATATTGTTAATAAGACTAAATGAATGGGGGACTTGAAGAATGAAACTGAATATAAGGAGATGCAATGGATTCTTAGACTGGGAGCTGATAAAGCCCCAGGATTGAATTAGGTGGTCCCTTTAAAACTGGCCTTAGTAAAAAGGAGGGCAAAATATTCAATCTGATTGGTTATGGAATACTATAATAGAAAAAATGTTTTTAGTTAGTTTAGTTTATCATCTGATGAAGGGACTTACTCGAAAGCACTTAATACTGCTTTATCCGCTGTTTTAATAAAAGTGACATTGTTTTATCTTCAGCGTGGTGGTTACTACCTTACATTTTGTTTTGTTCTGTTTCTATTATCCCTCAGAAATCATGTGCTGTGTGGAACATGGAGATACAGAGGGCTTGAGTCTGGTGAATGTGAATAATTCCCTATAAAAGGGGGAATTCGTCTGACTCCTTCTGTAGCACTGCAGAATCAGTCTCAGAACCCATTTGAAACAATCAATTGTTGCCAAAGAGAGAAATGGAGACTCAGACTTTCAGGAAGGAATAAGGAACTGCCAAGGTGGGGGTGGTGGTGGCTGGGGATCAAGGTTCCTTATATAGTCAGTCTGACTTATTTGACTGTCCTTTGCTCTGGCATGCTACTGCTTCCTGTTTGGAACCTCCTTGCCACTGTTTTTAAAACATCTGCTTATCAACATTTTGCTAAGACTCTTTTTATTTTATTTTTTGCCACAATCAGATGAGGGAACTGAAAATCCCTTGGAAAATTTGGAAAAAGGGGGATGAAAAATCTGAGAAGTCTCCCTCTTATCATGTTTGATAATCTCTGCAGCAGAGGGTACGAAAATTAAATTTCTTTCCAAAGGAGCATTTAAAATCTCATTTTTACATCTTCAAGGAGGTTCTGAGAATACAGCCAGGCAAAACTCTTCAACACAGTACCAGTGGCAATAGCCCTGGATTCAGTATCAACAGAGACAATAACACACTTTAAACAGTGAATAGTGACCTGAGACGTGGAAGAAACTACACCACACAAAACAGATTTTTCCTCACAGGAAGGAACTGCAGATAAAATGATTTTTGTACTTCACAATTAGAATATGCATTAACACACGAGCCTGGCAATTCAAAATTCTAAAAATTAAAGTTGCAGAAGCATACTGTTTTTCCCAAACACATCAATTGTTTTACCATTCTTGTCAGAAGAGGAAGAATTAGAATTAACAAAATGCTTTGCAGCAGCTGGGTTATCTAAATTTACAGCTACTAGGTCAGATTTGGGATGTGTGTATGAAAATTTGAATGACTGAGGAATTTTGTACATCTGATCTGCTTTCTTAAATGCACCAGGCTGGCTATAAGGGAAACCACAGGCTATGACAAAGACATCCTCCAATGTTGACAGCACGGGGGGGGGGGGGGGTTGGGGGCAGGAGGAGCTTCTGGGAATTCCAGTTGTAACAACGTATAGTATTTTCTGAGGGACTGAGAGCTTCAGTGTTCTCCCACTGAAAACACTGACACATTCTGTAATCAGTGTGAGAGAAACAGAATACTTGATATAGAAATTCAGATTACGTGCTTTTACCTGAGTCTGAATCAGAAATCTGGACAGAAAAACCTGTAGCTAACCCATCATGTTACTCTCCAGAATCAATTTCTTGAATCTTTTCAGGACAAGAGGAATACATTTTTCTTTTACCAGAAACCTCCTGATAAGATGGGGCAATAGTCTGTACAAGATCATGAATCATACTCCATAAACTACTCCTGTCCAGTGAAACTAATGTAGAAGAAAGTATGTTAGTTTTCTGTTTCTCTTTGACAGGAAGGGTGGGGCAAACAGGATTATTAATGGCAGTAACAGCTTCCCCAGGGATGGGCGCAACATTCTGGCTAAGCAGAGGTACCTTCCCTGCCATTTCTTCCAAAACCAATAAGAGTGGGACATGGTTGAAGACCTATAACACTGAGGGGACCCCAACAACTGCAGACATGTAGAGAACCCCTGTTCCATAATGGCTGTATGGAAAACACCGGAGGGATCTGGGAAAGAAGTTGAGTGCTCTGAGGAAACAGCTTTGGCCACAGTAGAGTTACCCAGCCATGGCTGAGGCAAATTCCTAGCCTGCTGTGGTGGCAAAGGCCGTTTAATTTAAATTTGTGTGTGTGTGTGTGTGTGTGTGTGTGTGTGTGTGTGTGTGTGTGTGTGTGTGTGTGTGTGTGT